>NC_091198.1:31189874-31409874 GCF_040958095.1 Procambarus clarkii
GTACAGTGAACTAGAGTGGCAGCTTAACACAACAGTAGATGTTGGTAGTACAGTGAACTAGAGTGGCAGCACAAAACCACAGTAGTGATGGTGATGGTACAGTGAACTAGAGTGGCAGCACAACACCACAGTAGTGATGGTGGTGGAGGTACAGTGAACTAGAGTGGCAGCACAACACCACAGAAGTGATAGTGGTGGTACAGTGAACTAGAGTGGCAGCACAATACCACAACAGTGATGGTGATGGTACAGTGAACTAGAGTGGTAGCACAACACAACAGTAGTGATGGTGATGGTACAGTGAACTAGAGTGGCAGCACAATACCACAACAGTGATGGTGATGGTACAGTGAACTAGAGTGGCAGCACAATACCACAACAGTGATGGTGATGGTACAGTGAACTAGAGTGGTAGCACAACACCACAGTAGTGATGGTGATGGTACAGTGAACTAGAGTGGTAGCACAGCACCACAGTAGTGATGGTGATGGTACAGTGAACTAGAGTGGCAGTACAACACCACAGTAGTGATGGTGATGGTACAGTGAACTAGAGTGGCAGTACAACACCACAGTAGTGATGGTGATGGTACAGTGAACTAGAGTGCCAGCACAACACCACAGTAGTGATGGTGATGGTACAGTGAACTAGAGTGGCAGTACAACACCACAGTAGTGATGGTGATGGTACAGTGAACTAGAGTGGCAGCACAACACAACAGTAGTGATGGTGATGGTACAGTGAACTAGAGTGGCAGCACAACACCACAGTAGTGATGGTGATGGTACAGTGAACTAGAGTGGCAGCTGAACACAACAGTAGTGATGGTGGTAGTACAGTGAACTAGAGTGGCAGTACAACACCACAGTAGTGATGGTGATGGTACAGTGAACTAGAGTGGCAGGTTAACACAACAGTAGTGATGGTGGTAGTACAGTGAACTAGAGTGCCAGCACAACACCACAGTAGTGATGGTGATGGTACAGTGAACTAGAGTGGCAGTACAACACCACAGTAGTGATGGTGATAGTACAGTGAACTAGAGTGGCAGCACAACACAACAGTAGTGATGGTGATGGTACAGTGAACTAGAGTGGCAGCACAACACCACAGTAGTGATGGTGATGGTACAGTGAACTAGAGTGGCAGCTTAACACAACAGTAGTGATGGTGGTAGTACAGTGAACTAGAGTGGCAGCACAACACCACAGTAGTGATGGTGATGGTAGTGGTATAGTGAACTAGAGTGGCAGCACAACACCACAGTATTGATGGTGGTGGTACAGTGAACTAGAGTCGCAGCACAACACCACAGTAGTGATGGTGGTGGTACAGTGAACTAGAGTGGCAGCACAACACCACAGTAGTGATGGTACAGTGAACTAGAGTGGCAGCACAACACCACAGTAGTGATGGTGATGGTACAGTGAACTAGAGTGACAGTACAACACCACAGTAGTGATAGTGATGGTACAGTGAACTAGAGTGGCAGCACAACACCACAGTAGTGATGGTGGTGTACAGTGAACTAGAGTGGCAGCACAACACCACAGTAGTGATGGTACAGTGAACTAGAGTGGCAGCTCAACACCACAGTAGTGATGGTGATGGTACAGTGAACTAGAGTGGCAGCACAACACCACAGTAGTGATGGTGATGGTACAGTGAACTAGAGTGGCAGCACAACACCACAGTAGTGATGGTGATGGTATAGTGAACTAGAGTGGCAGCACAACACCACAGTAGTGATGGTGATGGTACAGTGAACTAGAGTGGCAGCACAACACCACAGTAGTGATGGTACAGTGAACTAGAGTGGCAGCACAACACCACAGTAGTGATGGTGGTGGTACAGTGAACTAGAGTGGCAGCACAACACCACAGTCCACCACAGTCACCTCCGTAATGTCACTGTGGTTGACTGCTGCCCTCACCACATCCAGGCCGCTCTCCACATCACCGAAGGCATATGACCACTGGTCACCACCCTGGCGGTCCCTGGTGGTGATGGCGAACTGGGCACTCCTGGGACCCCCCGGATGATCGCGGCACAACACAGCTCCTGCCCGGCCTGACTCCCGGTACTGCCCCTGGAGGTCAGGCAGAAGTGGGGCTCCTCCCTCACCATCATTACTCTCGTAGTCTCCGCCCCTCACACGTTCCCCCGGCTGACCCTTGTCCACCATCCCAAACAGTCTAGTGTTGCGGTAGGTGTGGCCCCGCTGGCCCGTTATCTTGAGGTTATCTTGAGATGATTTCGGGGCTTTTAGTGTCCCCGCGGCCCGGTCCTCGACCAGGCCTCCACCCCCAGGAAGCAGCCCGTGACAGCTGGCTAACACCCAGGTACCTATTTTACTGCTAGGTAACAGGGGCATAGGGTGAAAGAAACTCTGCCCATTGTTTCTCGCCGGTGCCTGGGATCGAACCCAGGTCCACAGGATCACAAGTCCCGCGTGCTGTCCGCTCGGCCGACCGGCTCCGTACACAACAACACAAACTGTCTGGCCAGCGGAGTGTCAGGGGTCAGCCGGATGGTGACCCGCCCTCTTGTTGACCCCGCCCACCCAAGGTCAAGGAACGCCAGGGTGCAGGAGGGCTCCAGCACGCCCACAACCTCACTCTCCTGCAGAAAATGAAATAAATCATGCTAATAACTGTACAACAAAATGTTATCATATTAGTTATCAGAACTCAGTAAATCAGTAATGTCAGTAAGAATAGTGAGTGTAATAAAGTAACCTGGAGGGTGTGGGCGTGGGCGGGCGTGGGCTGACGCAGGAGTGGGTGGAGGTACAGCTGTCCGTCCTGCAGAGTTATCCTGGCGGAGCGGTGGCCATCTTGGTCTTCCTGGACGGCCAACACCCGGCCAGTCTCCACCAGCCTCTTGACGGGCTCCCTCATCCTGCGGAGGTCCTCAACCTGAGGACAGTAACAGCCCCATTATCACCTGTGGTCAGTGTCAGCCCCATTATCACCTGTGGTCAGTGTCAGCCCCATTATCACCTGTGGTCAGTGACAGCACCATTATGCTGGACCTGTAGCTCCAGCCCCCCTCTAATGGAAGGGGGTTGGGGCTGGACCTGTAGCTCCAGCCCCACTCTACTGGCAGGTTATCTTGAGATGATTTCGGGGCTTTTTAGTGTCCCAGTGGACCAGTCCTCGACCAAGCCTCCACCCCCAGGAAGGAGCTCGTGACAGCTGACCAGCACCCAGGTACCTATTTTACTGATAGGTAACAGGAGCATAGGGTGAAAGAAACTTTGCCCATTGTTTCTCGCCGGCGCCCAGGATCGACCCCAGGACCACAGGATCACAAGTCCAGCGTGCTGTCCGCTCGGCCGACCGGCTCCGACCGGCAGGAGGCTGGTGCTGGACCTGTAGCTCCAGCCCCCCTCTACTGGCAGGAGGTTGGTGCTGGACCTGTAGCCCCAGCTCCTACCCCCATCTACTGGCAGGAGATTGGTGCTTGACCTGTAGCTCCAGCCCCCTCTCATGGCAGGGTGTTGGTGCTGGACCTGCAGCTCCAGCTCCTACCCCCATCTACTGGAAGGGGGTTGGTGCTGTACTTGTAGCTCCAGCTCCACTCTACTGGCAGGGGGGTTGGTGCTAGACCAATAACTCAAGACCCCCCCCTCTACTGGCAGGGGGTTGGTGCTGGACCTGTAGCTCCAGCTCCTACCCCCATCTACTAGCAGGGGGTTGGTGCTGGACCGGTAGCTTCAGGCCCCCTCTACTGGCATTGGGTTGGTGCTAGACCTGTAGCTCCAGCCCCCCTCAACTGGCAGGGGGTTGGTGCTGGACATGTAGCTCCTGCTCACCTCTACTGGCCGGGGGTTGGTGCTGTACTTGTAGCTCCAGCTCCACTCTACTGGCAGGGGGGTTGGTGCTAGACCAATAACTCAAGCCCCCCCCCCTCTACTGGCAGGGGGTTGGTGCTGGACCTGTAGCTCCAGCCCCCCCTCTAGTGGCAAGGGGTTGGTGCTGGACCTGTAGCTCCAGCCCCCCCTCTAGTGGCAAGGGGTTGGTGCTGGACCTGTAGCTCCAGGCCCCCCTCTACAGGCAGGGGGATGGTGCTAGACCTGTAGCTGCAACCCCCCTCTACTGGCAGAGGGTTGGTGCTGGACCTGAAGTTCCAGCCCCTCTACTGGCAGGGGGTTAATGCTTGAGCTGTAGCTCCAGCCGCCCTCTACTGGCAGGGGGTTGGTGCTGGACATGTAGCTCCAGCTCACCTCTACTGGCAGGGGGTTGGAGCTGTACTTGTAGCTCCAGCTCCACTCTACTGGCAGGGGGGTTGGTGCTAGACCAATAACTCAAGCCCCCCCCTCTACTGGCAGGGGGTTGGTGCTGGACCTGTAGCTCCAGCCCCCCTCTACTGCCAGGGGGTTGGTGCTAGACCAATAGCTCAAGCCCCCCCCCCTCTACTGGCAGGGGATTGGTGCTGGACCTGTAGCTCCAGCCATCCTCTACTGGCAGAGGGTTGGTGCTGGACCTGTAGCTCAAGCCCCCCTCTACTGGCAGGGGGTTGGTGCTGGACCTGTAGCTCCAGCCCCCCTCTACTGGCAGGAGGTTGGTGCTGGACCTGTAGCCCCAGCTCCCATCTACTGGCAGGGGGTTGGTACTGGACCTGAAGCTCCAGCCCCCCTCTACTGGCAGGGGTTTGGTGCTGGACCTGTAGCTCCAGCCCCCCCTCTACTGGCAGGGGGGTTGATGTTGGACCTGTAGCTCCAGCCCCCCCTCTACTGGCAGGGGTTTGGTGCTGGCCCTGTGGTTCCAGCCCCCCTCTACTGGCATTGGGTTGGTGCTGGACCTGTAGCTCCAGCCCCCTCTACTGGCAGGGGGTTGATGTTGGACCTGTAGCTCCAGCCGCCCTCTACTGGCAGGGGGTTGGTGCTGAACCTGTAGTTCAAGCCCCCCTCTAATGGCAGTTGGTTGGTGCTGGACCTGTAGTTCCAGCCCTCCTCTACTGGCAGGGGGTTGGTGCTAGAGCAATAGCTCTAGCCCCCCCCCTCTACTGGCAGGAGGTTGGTGCTGGACCTGTAGCTCCAGCACCCCTCTACTGGCAGGGGGGTTGATGTTGGACCTGTAGCTACAGCCCCCCTCTACTGGCAGGGAGTTGGTGCTGGACCTGTAGCTCCAGCCCCCCTCTACTGGCAGGGGGTTGGTGCTGGACCTGTAGCTCCAGCCCCCCTCTACTGGCAGGGGGGTTGATGTTGGACCTGTAGCTCCAGCCCCCTCTACTGGCAGGGGTTTGGTGCTGGACCTGTAGCTTCAGCCCCCTCTACTGGCAGGGGGTTGGTGCTGGACCTTTAGCTCCAGCCCCCTCTAATGGGAGGTGGTTGGTGCTGGACCTATAGCTCCAGGCCCCCTCTACTGGCAGTGAGGTGGTGCTAGAAAAATAGCTCTAGACCCCCCCCCCTCTACTGGCAGGGGATTTGAGATGGACCTGTAGCTACAGGGACCCATCTACTGGCAGGGGGTAGGTCCTTGACCTGTAGCTCCAGCCCCCTCCTTCTTCTAGCAGGGGGTTGATGCTGAACCTGTAGCTACAGCCCCCCTCTACTGGCAGGGGGTTGGTGCTGGACCTGTAGCTCCAGCCGTCTTCTACTGATAGGGAGTTGGTGCTGGACCTGTAGCTCCAGCCGTCTTCTACTGATAGGGAGTTGGTGCTGGACTTGTAGCTCCAGCCCCCTCTACTGGCAGAGGTTGGTGCTGGACTTGTAGCTTCAGTCCCTTTCTACTGGTAGGGGGTTGGTAGTGGACCTGTAGCTCCAGCCCCCCTCTACTGGCAAGGGGGGTTGATGCTGGACCTGTAGCTCCAGCCCACCTGTACTGGCAGGGGGGTTGGTGCTGAACCTGTAGCTCCAGCCCCCCTCTACTGGCAGGGGGTTTGTGCTGGACCTGTAGCTCCAGCCCCCCTCTACTGGCAGGGGGTTGGTACTGGACCTGTAGCTAAAGCCCCCTCTACTGCCAGGGGGTTGGTGCTGGACCTGTAGCTCCAGCCAACCTCTACTGGCAGGGGGTTGGTGCTGTAACAGTAGCTCCAGCCCACCTCTACTGGCAGGGCGTTGCTGCTGGACCTGTAGCTCCAGCCCCCTCAACTGGCAGGGGGTTGGTGCTGGACCTGTAGCTCCAGCCCCCCTCTACTGGTAGGGGGTTGGTGCTGGACCTGTAGCTCCAGCCCACCTCTACTGGCAGAGGGTTGGTGCTGGACCTGTAGCTCCAGCCCACCTCTACAGGCAAGGGGTTAGTGCTGGACCTGTAGCTCCAGCCCTCCTCTACTGGCAGGGGTTATTGCTGGACCTGTAGCTACAGCCCATCTCTACTGGCAGGGGGTTGGTTTCGGATCTGTAGCTCCAGGCCCCCTCAACTGGCAGGTGGTTGGTGCTGGACCTGTAGCTCAAGTCCCCTTCTACTGGCAGGGGGTTGGTGCTGGACCAGTAGTCCCAGACCCCTACTACTGACAGAGGGTTGGTGCTGGACCTATAGCTCCAGCCCACCTCTACTGGCAGGGGGTTGGTGCTGGACCTGTAGCTCCAGCCCCCTCAACTGGCAGGGGGTTGGTGCTGGACCTGTAGCTCCAGCCCCCCCTCTACTGGCAGAGGGTTTGTGCTGGATCTGTAGCTCCAGCCCCCCTCTACTGGCAGGGGGTTGTTGCTGGACCTGTAGCTCCAGCCCCCCTCTACTGGCAGGGGGTTGGTGCTAGACCTGTAGCTCCAGCCCACCTCTACTTACTGGAAGTTGGTGCTGGACCTGTAGCTCCAGCTCCCCTCTACTGGCAGGGGGTTGGTGCTAAACCTGTAGCTCCAGCCCACCTCTACTTACTGGAAGTTGGTGCTGGACCTGTAGCTCCACCCCCCTCTACTGGCAGGGGGTTGGTTCTGGACCTGTAGCTCCAGCCCCTCCCCCTTCTACTGGCAGGAGGTTGGTTCTGGACCTGTAGCTCCAGCCCCTCTCTACTGGAAGGGAGTTTGTGCTGTACCTGTAGCTCCAGCCCCGCCTCTACTGGCAGGGGGTTTGTGCTGGACCTGAAGCTCCAGCCCCCCCTCTACTGGCAGAGGGTTTGTGCTGGATCTGTAGCTCCAGCCCCCCTCTACTGGCAGGGGGTTGTTGCTGGACCTGTAGCTCCAGCCCCCCTCTACTGGCAGGAGGTTGGTGCTGGACCTGTAGCTCCAGCCCACCTCTACTGGCAGGGAGTTTGTGCTGGACCAGTAGCTCCCACCCCCTCTACTGGCAGAGGGTTGGTACTGGACTTGTAGCTCCAGCCCCCCCCCCCCTACTGGCAGGGGGTTTGTGCTGGACCTGAAGTTCCAGCCCCCCTCTACTGGCAGGGGGTTGGTGCTGGACCTATAGCTCCAGCCCCCCTCTACTGGCAGGGGGTTGGTGCTGGACCTGGAGCTCCAGCCCCCCTCTACTGGCAGAGGGTTTGTGCTGGACCTGGAGCTCCACCCCCCCTCTACTGGCAGGGGGTTGGTGCTGGACCTGTAGCTCCAGCCCCCTCTACTGGCAGGGGGTTGGTGCTGGACCTGTCGCTCCAGCCCCCCTCTACTGGCAGGGGGTTGGTGCTGGACCTGTAGCCCCAGCCCCCTCTACTGGCAGGGGTTGGTGCATTCTACATTCCACATTCCATTCATTCTTACAACAGTGTAAGTTACAATGGAATGTAAGAATGTGGAATGTTGGAATGTAAGAATTGTAAGAAGTGGAATGGCACTGTTGTAAGAATGTAAGTTTTTGTGGCGCGGGTTCATCAGGCAGGAAGCAGCCCTCAGCTGCAAGTTCGAGCCACCCTGCGCGGGGTAACAACAGAGATCCGCGGAGGTGTTACTCCTGCGGGATGCGTGGACATATACAGAGGGATTGCGAAGTCACTCCTACGAAAGCATGAAAGCAGGCTCCTAGTGATGGTAGGCCTACTTTTGAGGTGAAAGTGGAAGGTGTGTGATTGACAGCTTTTATTGATACAGGAAGCCAGGCGACGGTAATTAAAAAGTCAGCCTTCAGCAATTTTAAGTATGCACGTCTTCAACGTTGCGCATAGACATTAACAGCGGTCAATGGGGAAAAGATTGAGATCGTAGGTCAAGGTACAGTTAATTTTGAGATTGATGGGGAATTGCAGCCTCACACATGTACGATCGTAGAGAACCTTGATTTTCCTGGTCACATCTTAATGGGAACTGATTTTCTGTCGCGATTTGATTATTCCTTGTCTGCTCAAAAAGGGGCTAGGAACTGCAGGTTGCAGTTGGGACAGACTTCCTACCCAGTGGAGATGATCGACCATCCCCCAGTTGTAGCTTCAATTAAGAGGAAGCTGAAATATAATGCGCACTATCCAAAATTGATTTTTAAGTCTCTTCCAGACACAGTTAAGAGGTCATGCGCATTGCATGCATTGACCAAACAGAGTTGCCCACCACATTCTGTTAAATTTATTAAAGTAGCCGTGGGACGTCACATACAACCAGGTACCACCCTTCAGGTGGCTGGGAGATGTGATAGTTTATTAATTCCTCATCACTTAGTTGTAGTGCTCGATAAAGGTGCACTCATTCCAGTTGTCAATCTTTCACATAAGACTTTTCGCTTCAGGGCAGGTGATAGGGTATCTCAGGGAACCATGGTGGAGGACACAGAAATCTTTCACCATGAGTCAGCTGAGACGCCAGCCGTCACTGCACAATGTAGTGCACTGAACATGTTGAACACTAAAACACCATCCAAAGTACAATACGAGACGAGAAATGTTGCACAGAATGTAGAGGAAGTGGAAAAATTAATTTCAGCACTTGATTTGCAACATGTTGCACAGGCGGATAGGAAGGCACTGAGAGGAGTTTTACGAAAATTCCCGAAATTGTTTGCGACAGAGGATGACCAGATTGGTCTCCTTGATAAGATCGAGCACACCATTCCAACTGGTGACCATTTGCCTGTGTACACAAGACAGTGGAGGTTGCCGGAACAGGCAAAGAACATTATCAGGGAGGAGTGCCAGAAAATGTTGAGACAGGGCGTGATAGAGCCTAGTACGTCACCATGGCTCTCTCCTGTTGTGCTAGTTCGGAAACCGGACGGTAGTTATCGTTTCTGTGTTGACTACCGGAAGGTGAACGAATTAACTAAGGGTGATGTGTATCCGTTGCCCCGAATACAGGAGATAATAGATCAATTTGGTGCTGCTAAGTATTTCTCAACTCTTGACGCAAAATCGGCGTATTGGGCGATTCCGGTGGCAGAACAGGATAGGGAAAAAACAGCATTCTCGGATGGTAGGCACACTTATCAATTCCGTAGGATGCCGTTTGGTTTGAAGACAGCGCCTTCGTCGTTTCAGAGGGCCATCAACTTTACCCTTAGTCCGGTACTGGGTAGGCATTCTTTAGCGTACCTGGATGATGTTGTGATATATTCCAGGACGTTTGAGGAACACCTACAGGACTTGACTGAGACTTTGAAGTTGTTAGATCAGGCAGGTTTCAGGCTGAATGTTCAGAAGTGCACCTTGGCGGCTCAGAAATTCAAATTTCTGGGGTTCCAGGTGTGCCCAGACGGTATCCGACCTGACCCAGATTCTTGCCGCGCCATTGCTGACATGCCTACTCCAAGGACAGCAAAGGACGTGCGTAGGTTTTTGGGGGCGGCCGGATATTTTCGTCGTCATATTGAAGGTTTCGCTGGCATTTCAGCACCCCTGACTGATCTGACAAAGAAAAATGCGAAGTTTGTGTGGAAATCTGAACATGACGAGGCCTATCGCAAACTGAAAGACCAACTAATCACGACACCGGTATTGGCTATTCCTGATTTTGAGAAAGAGTGGGAAGTGCACACTGACGCCAGCGGTATTGCTATTGGCGGGTGCTTAATTCAGCGAGACGCAGATAATTTACCCCATCCAGTAGCCTATTTCAGTAGGAAGGTCAAAGGACCTGGGGCCGGATTCAGGAAGGTACTTACGAAGGTTTTTCCTCTTAGCTAAGAACGAATTCCTTCTTAGCGCCTTCGTGGCGGCTACGTCCGTATTCAAAGAGCTACCCTAAGTGGAAAAATCTTCGTAAGTTCATTCCGGGATTTAAGTGTGGTTTCGACCACTCGTAGTTTTACGTAAACTGGATATAAGTCATTTTTTCTCTACTACATAACACTGGGATCGATTTATGATATTGGAACATGACCAAAACATTATAGCTGGTGAATCTAGTGGAGAGTAATCCTTCGTGTTAGTTATATATGCATTCTCTGCTTGAAACTTGAAGTAAATATGTGTTTGATGATAGTAGAATTAGTTTTATAATAGCAAGATATTATACCAGTAGTTATTAAGTAAATAAACACTGGTGAACATGAAATATGAGAGAAGGTGATGAGCCCTGCCTGATGGGATCATTTACTATCACCAAATGCCCCTGTTCACCTAGTAGTAAGGGTGTACCTTAGCTATACATACCCATTTCTAATTTATTTAGTTTGTTTTTATTTTTAAATTAAATCTGGGTGAGACATAAAATAAAAATATGCTGCACAAATGATGTTAGGTAAGGAGAAGGGTAAAAATGTCAAAAACTTTATTCATTGAATACTTAAAGCTATAATTATGACTATATAGATTATTAAAAAAGAGAGAGGGAAGTAGGGGTCCAAGACCTCTTCCTGTTATACAATTTGGGTGTGGAACAAGTAATTATCAAAAGAAGGCACCATGCCGGGAAGGCTATGTAGCAGTGAGGCAGCTACTTATTTGAGAAATGCTTATTTTATTTACCTTATAAGCTGAGGCAACTTATTTTATTTGAGGAATACTCAGCTGATTCCTCTACATTTAGCATGGAACAAATTTGTGTCCAAGACCTCTTCCTGTTACTCAATTTGGCTGTGTGTAACCAAACTAGAAGTGCTCTACAAATCAAGGGACCCAGAATGTGGAATTACCTCCCGAATCATGTCAACGGCTGTACCTCTCTCAACCAGTTTAAGAGTTAAACCAAGTACTACCTAATTAACTCCATGTAACCTAACTTACCTCCTAAATGTCAACCCATGTCTTGCTATTTTTTAAACAACGCTGTTCACCAACATGTGCAATTGCTGATTTATGCTATGTTAACCCCCTTTTTGTATTTTTTATTCCTTCTTTCAACATAATTTATACCTAATCCCGATTACTATTAAGTTTTAGTCTGTTTTTTTCCCCCCACACCTTGCCCGAAATGCTAGAGTATTAGTGGCTTTAGGTATTGTATGTACTAGCTCTGCCTATAAATCCAACATTATGTTTGTAAATCAACTGTATGTACTTTTCCTGAATAAAATGTATTTATTATTTATTTTTTAATCAGTAAGTATTAAAAGAAGGCACCAAGCTGGGAAGGCTATGTAGCACCATTGTGTGTAACAATAAACCAAATTTTTTTAACAAATAATGCACCTGTATGGGAAAACAAATCCTGTCAGCTGTAAAAATATTGATGCAGTTATTTAAATGAAAAATATAATGAAAGAAATATTACTGGTTTATTTTTTCCTATCTTTTTGTACTGTACAGTATATCCAAGGAAGTGAAAAATTGAGACATAATGCACAATTTAATGAATGATTAGCATGGATTAGCAGTTCAAAAGAAATATGACTTGTATTACATATCAACATGAGATCTTAATGATCCATGGTCAACATGATTTAATAAGGATAATACAGTACTGTATTTGTAATAATACAAACTATAATTTAAAATCTTTATTACTGATTTTTTTTATTAAGAAGATTAGGTATACACAGCAATGTGCTGCTACCCTATTCTATATGGAATATTACACAGTGTAGATAAAAAACTAGCTATAAGTTTATCTAATACTCCCATCTCACAGGATGGTTAGACATACTGTACATGGAATCAATTTAGAAAATACCAGCCTCAATACAAAAAACAAATCAACTCTGACTAAACAACTCTAAGCAATTTTCACAAGAGGTAAGCACTGAATCATGGAAACATTATATTATAATTACTCTTACCAGTTTCTACAAAACTCCTCTCAAACAATGTATTTTTAAACATGTTTAGGTATACACAGCAATGTGCTGCTTCCCTATTCTGTATAAAGGACCACACAGTGTAGATCAAAAACCAGCTACAAGCTCACCTCACAGGATGGCCAGTCATACATGGAATTAGGAGAGAACAAAATACTTAATGCTGATCTATTAGCCTCCACTGGCAAAATCTGGGTGCAGCACAAGAATATCTTCCAATATTCCTGAGTGTATGAAGTAATTACAGAGCTCAAAATACCTCATACCATTTGGTATGAAGTCACTGATAACAGGACAATCACAGATATAGTGTTGGAGAGTATGTTCTCTCAAGTAGGACTGAAAACAGATGTTTTTTTTCCACCAAGAGGGCTATAAACCCATGGAACCGCCTACCCGCTGAAGCCGTAAATGCCAAATTCCAACTAAAAAATATAATTAAGACAATTGGCGGGCCCTTCAACAAGCCGCCGGCTTTCTGTCCTCTTCGAGGTCACTAGATAGTTAGTGGCCCTTGGGTAAATTCAGTAAATATATACAATAATTGTCAGCGCATCTTCCGAGCAACAAGGACAGCTACACAGTATCTCTTAGAATTACGTAGGTAAACAACAAATGTAACATATTTGTTTACTACAATGTCGGTGCTGGCTGTAGAAGTTGAAAAAACATTGTTTTACTTCGAAATATACTAATTTTATAAGAAAATTCGACGTAAATAGGAGGCAGTAGAGCTGCGATAAGCCAGCGCTAAATCTTCAATTTGAAGAATGTTGCTGCTCTCTGATTGGCCAAACGAAACACAGTAGTGACCTCTATCGGCACGCAGGTGAACCAACAATTTTTCTTCCTAAGTATACCTTATTGAATCGCACCTAAGCATCTTCTTAGGGCGCACTTAGGAACCTTCGTAGCAAACCCACTTACGAAGAAATACACAGAGCTTCCTGAATCTAGGTCCTGAAGTTCGTTATTCAGCTACGGAATCGGGAGGCACTGGCAGTAGTAGAATCAGTTAGGTATTTCGAGCCTTACCTATTTCAGCGGCATTTTGTAATCTACACAGACCATCGAGCGTTAACACACATATTTAAAAAGCGAACGAAATGCCCACGAATGTCACGCTGGTCTCACGAACTTTCGGCCCACTCATTCCAGATCTTGTACAAGCCTGGTCCAGCACATGTTGTGCCAGATACGCTAAGTAGAAATATAGCGGCAATGCAGATTAATGAAAATATTGAAACCATTCCATCGATAAAATGAGAGAATACCAGATGAACGAGCCGAGATGGAAAGAGATTATTGAGTATTTAGAGGGAGGAAAATACCCGAAAAAGAAAAAGAATTTACCTATTCATGATTTTGAGATGAAACAGGGCGTCCTGTATTATGTTAATAGCCAGAATGATAGGGCAGTATTTCAGCTAGTTATTCCGGACGCGTTGCGGTCATCAGCGTTAAAGCTTGCGCATGCTTCAAAAATTGCAGGGCATCCGGGGATCTTTAAAACGCACTTAAAAGCAAAGTCTCTATTTTATTTTCCAGGATTACTTTCTGAGGTAATCAATTTCGTGAAGTCGTGCCCTCGTTGCCAGAGGAGGAAAGGTACCCTTAAGGTACAAGCCCCACTTCAGGAATTTCCTGAAATTCGTGAACCGTTAGATCGTGTGGGGGCCGATCTGATTGATTTACACCACAGTCATTCAGGTAACAGATATGTGTTGGTGCTAGTTGACCATCTGTCTAGATACACTACACTAGTTGCATTACCTCAGAAGGATTCTCGTACGGTTGCAGATGCGTTCTTGCGTAGGTTCGTTACTGTATTCGGACCTCCTAAAGTTTTAGTCTCTGACCGGGGTCAAGAATTCAATGGGAATATATTTAGAGAAGTTTGTAAGATTTTAGAGACAACTTCGGCTTTTACAACGGCCTACCACCCACAAGCAAACGGAATGACGGAACGGACTAATCGTTCAGTCAAGGATATGCTTGCAATCCTTGCTGAACATGATGCAAACACCTGGGATGAACACCTACCCTATGTTCAGTTCGCCTTGAATACTGCCATCCACCAATCAATTAACACCCAACCACTTCATTTGTTTACTGGTAATTCATGCAATTTCCCCTCAGGTCTGCTTAACAGACATAATGTTGCATACGGGGAGGACTATCCTTCAGAGGTCCTTGGAAAAATGAGAAATGCATGGAATATTGCAGCTGAAGCGTCCAAGAAGGCACGGACTCGGTATGCTCATTTTTATGACAAGAAAGTGCGCCCTCTTGAGTTGAAGGAAGGAAGCCTCGTATTGAGAGTGAATGAGGCTGCGCCCGCCAATCAGAGCAGGAAACTAGCTCCGAGGTGGCGAGGACCCTATAGAGTAATTAAAAGGGCGGGGCCGGTTAATCTTGTTATAAAAGGAGTGTTCGAGGACCAGGTGGAAAGGACAATTCATGTAAATAAATTGAAACATTATCATGCTAGAGAGGAATTAGAACTGCCTTCAGCGGGTCTAGTTCCTGACTCAGCAGTGCTGACTCATGGCTTCACCGACGAGTCAGAAGATGAGGATGACCCTCTGTCATCGCTCATCAGTAGTCAGGTGCAGTCTCGCCACCCTATGGTGACGAGATCTCGCGCTGTACAGTAAAGTAACTTCCTTGGTTAGTATAATTTAGTATTCATTAGATTTTCCTGTAAAGGCAATGAGATGTACTATGTCTATACTTGACTCAGGTAGCAACTTTTACCGTGCTCTGGGGTTCCACCTCCACCAAACCCAGAGTATATCTATGCTTCCGCTGTGTTGTGTCTGTCTGTTCCCAGGTCTGATTGGTACACCGACCCAGTTGTTCCAGCCACACGTGAACCCTTGTCTGTAAAGACCGAGGGGGGAGGCACGTTACACAAAGCCCTCCCCCCACCAGACCCAGTAACCCATACATCAGTTACTTTGGGGATGAGTGACTGTCCAAGAGTCACCCGGCCGACGCCTCACGTCACTAACGAGGTTGTCAGGGCCAGCGAGCTGTCCACATTATAGCAGTCACCGGAGGTGCCATACAACGCCGGGGTAGCTGTCTCGAGATCACCACTACCCACCTGCTGCGTCATCAAGACTGCAGCCATTCCAGCAGTGTTGGAGGAGAGGTCAAGAAATGGAAAGCACGTAGCAGTACTCAAGAATTTCGCCGGAAGATTAATGATTACGTCATCTGAAGTAACAAGAAAGCGGAAGTAAGGCGGTCACAGGTGGAAGGCACGGTTTCCCTACAGAGTACCGGGACTCGCCAATAGAAGGTCGCAAAATTGTCTCCTTTGGCCTAAAGTCGGCGGTACGAGGGTATACACAGTTGGTGTTTACGGCCTAGTAACCTGGTGACATCAAGAAACGCCTGAGATGACGTGAGCAATGATGGAAGACGAGATTCACCTGTTCTGCAAACAAGCAACCCGCCTCTACGACCTTCTGACACCACTCCTGCTAAGAGACACCGTTGGTACATCCAGTCCTGCTCTGCTGTGGTCATCTGCGACGTCAAGTTTAACATCAAGACTGCCGTGTGAACTGTGATTGATATGAAGGCGTGTGGACTGTCGAGAGCAAGATTAATGGCCGAAGTAACAGTATTCTACAGCTGTCACTTGGCACTCCGCTCTACTACACTCTGTCGTCATTCAGGAGTACCGGATGGGAGTACAAGAGGACCAGGTATTGATGTCTACACATGAGAAGAAGCAAGATCGACACCGTCATCGTCAGCGACTACATTCAGCATCCAGCAGCATCGATTTTTTTTTCTCGATTACTCAATATGAACAATTGATACAAACAACAAAGTTGGCTCTGAACATCTGTGTAAAGAACATCTGGACACTTTTGTTTAAATGTTGAAAAACAGAGTTAGAATCACAATCTTTTAAATGTTGAAAAACAGATTTAAAATAATTCTGGTATAATATATGAATTTTACTCTATAAATTGGTCAGTAATCAAAATCGAAGCCCCTGTGTAATTGTCTCAGCCCAGAACAAACGGTTATGGAAAATTATGTTGTGCTATTTTTTCAGAATGTTTGAACACAGGAGAGGCGGACCAATATAAACATTGACACTTCTAGTGAGTGAGAACACTTGGCTGTACAGTCAGCTGAAACCTGTGATATAGTATAGGAATTTTTTTTATTTTTAGATACATGTAATAAACGTTAGGTGTGTTCCTTAACATGTCAAGGTTGACATTGATGGGGAGTGGTTAGTACACGGATGTGTACCTGATAGTTCCGTAGTACGCTCCCGGATGACTGAAAGTTCAGTCTGATGATATAACTTTAATGTTTATGTTTGAGCACGGTGTGGCCGGCTCTAGAGGACACATGGACTTGGCTAGTGAAGAGCCAAGAGAGTTTAATAGCTAGTCTTTGATGGTAGAGTAGGGACATGTTATTTAGCTATGTCAGTAAGGATAGGATGTATGTTTCCTGATGTTAGAGGATTGCTGTCAGTTGACAGCTGAGAAATTTATGAAATATGAACATGTTATTATGATGTTGGACTATTATTTGTCAAATTTTATTAGTTAGGTTAGCTTTTGTTTGTGGCATGAGTTGAATTGTGGGTTTGGATACTAAACCTCGTGATTTTTAACAAATTAACAAGGTTTACTAAGTGCTTGTGCGGGGGGGTTGTAACAAACTAGGCTGTTGTAAGAATTATCCAGAGTGGTTTATCGACAAAAGAGAATGGGAAGCTGAGCCCGCATGGTGACCTGGGACCTGACCCCAGGGGAATTCGCGGTGGAAATAACCGACGCTTTGTTCATAGCTGCGTATAATGAATCATCCTATAGTATTCAGTAATTTAGAGAAATTAGCCTTTATTCATTTTGTATTAAAATTGTATTGTATAATAGTACTGGATACAATATCAAGAGTATTCTAATTATTGAGTTTAAGTCACCATCAGTGACGTCACGAATCAGATCTAACTTGTAAGGCGGAGTGACCGGCGGTCATAGGTCATCAGGGTTGACAGTCTACTATTTCTCAAAGTTCAATAACCATTTTGGGGATCGGGAACAGCTCTGCCGTTAGATGTTTGTGTAATTTAATTTCAGTAAAATAATTCAACCAGTCTGGATCAATTAAGTACAACAGAGGTTAATTGTTATAACTTAACCTTGCTAGTAACTGGGTAAGCGATGCGGAACATACAATGTTCTAGTCTGGGCTAGATCCAGACGAGGACAGATCAGTGTGGAAACGGAGCAGCTGGGAGAGGTCAACATCTTACCTCTCCCCAAGACCAGCCCAACATCTTTAGCTGGTTGCCCAAGGTATAGTTGCTATGGTTATTATAGAATAGTCTCATTGCCATCAGGTCAAGTAGGGAGTGTTAAAGTGACAGGGAGTGAACATATTTAGATTTTGTTTTAGTTTTCTTTTAATAAATTAAATTTGTTAATATTTTGCATTTATTATTTCCATGTGTTTTATGTGTAAACTTGTCCTGGTCACGTGGTCCACACGAGGCAAGTTGGATTGGGCGCCGATTCTAACATCGAATCATTCCCGTGTAATTAATTCACACTCAAGTTTCCACGGTCATCGTTATAGTGGGGATCAAGCCCCAAGGTTGATTAATTAGCGTGATCGATCCAGACCTCGATCATTGCTCTGTTGCTGGTCTGGTGGTGGCAGCGTAGAGGCGACTCTAGGGTTTTGCTCAAAGCCTAGGTCACGTCATACTGGGTGTAGAATCCTAAGTCGGTCAATCGTCTTAGGACCACGTGGCGTGGAGTTGGCTTTGGTAAAAGTTTTGGAGTCCCTTGGTAGAGAATAAAAAGTAAGAATACGGGTAGAGGGAAAAGAAGGAAGATAAGAGAGAGAGGAACCCTAACCCGTATTACACTGGACCTGTAGCTCCAGCCCCGTCTACTGGCAGGGGGATGGTGCTGGACCTGTAGTCCCAGCTCCCTCTCTACTGGCAGAAGGATGGTGCTAGACCTGTAGCTCCACCCCCCCCCCCTACTGGCAGGGGGTTGGTGCTGGACCTGTAGCTCCAGCCCACATCTACTGGCACAACCCATTCTCACACAAGACAGCACATATATGACTTAATGCTTAAAGTTAATATGTTGAATATGAATTAGTAAATATGTGATATATTCCCAGTTACTTTTTTTTCCAAGGCCCAAACTCTTCCTCGCGTACCAACTTGCGTCTCACAGTACCCGTCCGTCAACCTAGATAGCAGAATAGGTCGTGATTGGTTCAATTATAAGGAAAATTGTACTTCTCAGGTCCCACATGGGTTGTGAAATTTACCTACTATTGTCCATGCTCTTAGAATATTATAGATCAGCTACTTCCTATTGAAGGTTCGTAGTTTTGTTTTGAGAAATATTAGTTGTTCTTAGTAAATTATAATTAGCACTAAAAATTATTACATAGAATAACAGTCCTTCACCAATCAATATTATATACCATAGTTGGTGCTTTACAAATCTTTAAAGGATGTTTTGTAGGAACGCTAACAGAAAACGATGGTTCATTGGAATGTCTATGGGGTAAACTACTCTAAACAGGATGGTATTGTGTCTACTATACCAACTACAGGATCGGTATATTGTCCACTACCACCTGTTAGGTGAGTAAGGGGTGCAATACCACCCACAGGATGGGTATGAGGGTCACATCCACCCAGAGGATGAGTATGGGGATCACATCCACCCACAGGAAGGGTATGGGGTCCAATACCACCCACAGGATGAGTATGGCGTCCACTACAACCCACAGGATGGGTATGGGGCTCCAACCACCCATAGAATGGGTATGGGGCTCCAACCACCCATAAAATGGGTATGGGGTCCAATAACACCCACTGGATGTGTATATGGCGTCCATTGCCGCGCGTCGAGCTCGAAAACCGCAGCATTCATCTCAGAACCATGCCTATTTCACGCAGATTCCTTAATAAACGTAAAAGTTTTATATGTCACAAGAAAGATAGAAATATAAGCTTCATTCTAAATACCTTACCATGGGCATATTTAAATTTAAACCGAAGATACGTGTACTTTTATAAATAGCCGAGCTCCGACCCCGGACAGATCGATCGACCGAGCAATTCTCTCTCAGAACAATGTTTATTTCACGTGAATTCGTTAGTAAACATATATGTTTTATATGTCTCAAGAAAGACAGACATATAAGCTTCACTTTAAACACTTTACTATAGACATATTTAAATTTCTAATGAAGATTATTGTATTTTAAAAATTACGGAGCTCCCACCCCGTACAGACTGAACGACAGAGCAACTCTCTCTCAGATCAATGTTTATTTCACGTAAATTCGTTAATAAACACAAATGTTTTATAAGTCTTAAGCAAGATAGAAATAAGAGCTTCATTTTAAATACATTACAATAGACATATTTATAGCTCAAGTGAAGATACATATGTTTTTATAGTAGCGCTCAGTAGCTTGTCGGCATGGAGTGCAGACGCCTACGCACTTGCCGATATATTGTATAATTAACAAAGATACGCTAATAAAGCCTAAAATCTTATATGCCTCCAGAAAGACCGATATATGAACATTATTATAATTGCACCAAATGAAATATATCATGTTCGAGAACAAAGATATATCAATTTTAAATTAAGTTTCGACTCTCTCTCGGGTGAGAGAGATGGGGCGACTCTCGCCCCATCTATTGGAGATTCTGTGCACTAAATACCCAAAGCTACTCAAACCCTCCTAGCATTATTTAAGTAATGAAGTAATATGGTATATTTACTCACTATAATGTGGGTGCTGAATGCAGAACATGAGAAAACATATATTTACTCCAAACTAATATAATTTCATTATTAATAAGTAGCATCAAAGGAAGTCGATGGTCCAAGCAGCAATGTTGTGGAGCGACTTATCCAAGATATATCGTTGTTTGGAAAGTGTTTGTTGGCATATCCAGTTGTCGCACTTCCTTCTCAAATTATCACAAATTTAAATTATAATGTTAACAAGTAGAATACGTATTTTTAATAAAATCTAACATAACTAGCCAGAAAACATTTAACATTAATTAAAAAATATATGTTTGGAAGTTAAATCGACTTCATAGGACAATGGTTTTGTTATATATACTCGTTATTCGTTGACATGCGTTCGCTACTTAAACTACCATGTACTGTACTTATGTAAAATCTCCCATGTCTCTTCGCTCATCTCACCGAACCCTACAGGCTCTGTGATATATTGTTTAATTAATTGAGATTCACAAATAAAGCTAATAATTGTATATGTTATCAAAAAGGCAGAGCTTAGTTTAGTTCATTTATTATGCACTCCATACCCATCCTATGGACGATAGTGGAGTGTTACAGAGGCACATAATGGGCTCAGGGAATGAGCCCCACAATTCATATAGCCAAGCAAGTTATAATCTTGATAAGCTAGTTACAAAAGTCAATACACA
Organism: Procambarus clarkii; assembly: GCF_040958095.1. Taxonomy (NCBI): domain Eukaryota; kingdom Metazoa; phylum Arthropoda; class Malacostraca; order Decapoda; family Cambaridae; genus Procambarus; species Procambarus clarkii. The sequence continues at coordinate 31,210,400 of NC_091198.1, forward strand.
TTGTCACATCAACAATGGGCTCGAGACCGACCACAAGTACAGTTTATAATTTAAGCAACTGGTTTATATGGAGGGCTAGTGTCACAATTGATATGTTTATCCTACACATAACCCCCTCTCCCCCATCCAATGGGCAGGGGTGGATAGGTTACAATCAAGTTTTTTTTTTTTGCGTTTTATTCAGAGATTAGGTCTTATTAGGTGAGGAAAGATATTCATATTTTAAAGAAGGTTTCTTGGCTCTCCATTTGTAACAAACTTACACATTGATGGAAAATATACAACCTTTTGAAAATCAATATTAGTTTGATCTAGATATTGTAATTAACGAAAGTATTTATGTCATCAGAAAGGTAGAAATATAGGGTACATTTAAAATCCTTTGTCATAAATATAACTGAAGTGAAAACGAAGATATATGCGTTTTGATAGTTACTTGATGGCTTGCTCTGAGAGTGTGAAGCCCTGCACACCAGCCAATAAATTGTATAATTAGTTTCCATATATTTTAATTAATCTTAAAAATCTATATGTCAGAAGAAAGGAAGATGTAGTCGTTAATGTGAGAACATTTAAAAATATATATCTCTTAAGTTAAATAAATAATACCACCTTATCGCCGGTGTCCGGACACATGAAAATTACCTAGGTATCAGTATCCAGCCAGGCGGGGATCACAGGCTGCACAATACTGATAAATTATATAATGCACTACTTGTGGTCGATCTCGAACCCATTTATGATTTGACGACTTATAGTGAATTTTGTAACTAGCTCATTAAGATTGTATCTTGCTTAGCTAAATGAATTGTGGGGTTCGGTCCATTCATTTTCTTTCTTTATTATGCACCCCATAATACCCATCCTGTGGGCGGTGGTGTAAAGGATTACAGAGGCACATAATCGGTTCAGGAACTGAACCCTCTAGTTCGTTTAGCTAAGCAAATAACAATCTTTTGACGCTAGTTACAAAATTATTAATGTACACATACTTATGCATACATGTACATATACATACGTATACATATATAAATACACATACATATTTAATCACCCACACAAATACACACATCAGTAATTTTTTGTGTCACAAGTGATTCAACAAAAGGCTCACAACAGTCACTATACAAGGCACTTTACATCTATGAGGAGTCGCACAGTTACTAGTCTTGCTCCACACCCACCCAACTGGGCGGCAGCTTTACAGTCATGTGCTCCACACCCACCCAACTGGGCGGCAGCTTTACAGTTATGTGCTCCACACCCACCCAACTGGGCGGCAGCTTTACAGTTACCTGGTGTTATTCTTCACCTATATCTTTTTCTGGTTAATCCCTATTTACATTATGCAGTTCAGGTTTCGTCGCCATACTATAGTTTTTAGTTTAGTTAATTTATCACATAATGGGTTCAGGGACTGAACACAATTTATTTATCTAAGCAAGTTACAATCTTGAGGAGCTAGCCACAAAATTCATAACACATCGTCACATCAACAACATGTGTTCGAGATCGACCACAAGTACAGTTTCTAAATTAAGCAAATGCTATATGTGGAGAGCTAGTGTCACAATTGATGTGTTTGTCCTGCACATTTCCACAGTAGTTTGCTTGGGTTTGCTTGGGTACATAGACAAGAGACTGAACTTCAGCACCCACATACAACACAAAGGGATGCTCTGAGAGAGAGAGAGAGAGGGAGAGTAAAAATATCCACTGAGGTCTGATTAAGTCCTTTTGGGGACCTTAATCATTAGGACGTTCAATGATTAACGCAAAGTGAGGCGTATTCAGATGGTATATTGACAACATTCAGCATATCTCATACTGACCTAGTAGTACTTGGTGCACAAATACCTTTTCCAAAGGAATCGCAAAACATAATTAAACACAACTGTACCGTACAGTGTTATATATTTATTTCAGTTTGAACAATTTTTAACATTAAAGGATAAATCCTTTAATTGGTTGAAATTGGTTTTAATATTCGAAATCTAATTTGTTGATGTTAAATAATATAAGGTTCAAATTTATTAAGATACATACTTTAAAAACTATTTCTATTTGAAATTTAAATAACATTAAAAGAGTACAGAATATAACAAATACCGACTATATAAAAGACCTGATAGTTGCAGCACTTAATTATGCTATTGTAACACATTGAAAGTAATAACATTATTTGATTCAGCAAAACATTTGGTAAGGTTATAATAATAATAATAATAATAATAATAATAATAATAATAATAATAATAATAATAATAATAATAATGCATTAATTAAGTATTTTAAATTATAATTTACAACTTGCTAGCGCACAAGAAACAAATCCACGAATCATCATTACATTCTGTAACACCTACACATGATCCATGGTGCCAAATATTGCAACGTTCACAGCATACCATCAGCTTCAAATCATTTAGCTTTCTGCAAATGCAGTACCCTTCCATCGAGCATGACCGGATGATTCGTTTTCTTCTCAGTGTCTGAGCTGCAGGGAATGAGATGAGACACTTTCCTTTAAAGTTCTCTTGAAGATGTTGTCTCATTCTGCATATCATACGAGGTTCACCGGATCTACACCACTTGCAAGTGATGCAGCAAACGCCACAGCATATACCCCACTCATACTTGAGTCCTTGTGTCTGCTGACATTCATTATATTGCATATCAGCTTATCATCCTGGCAATTAGCAAGAGCATACAAGATAACTTCAATAGATTTGGATGGTAATTTATGCCTGGTGTCGTATATGTTAATTTGTCCAGTTACTCCAATGTTGGAAACGGTGGCCCAGTGACAACCATCAACTTGGATAATTTGAATAAATTCACCAATTGTAACTGGCCAGGAGAGGTCCCGCTACCACGCTGGGTCATGAAGGCCTTCTAGGCTTGGCACAGTTTGTTTGATGAGGTCACATGCAGATTTTATATGAAGGTCAGAGAGCTGTACATTTGTTCCAATGTTCATTATCTCGTCATTTGTTAAATAATTTAACATTGTCGAATGTGAAGCACTGTTATCACTCTCCTTATTGTTGCATTGGTGTGAGGAGTGGCAGTGATTGGTTCAGTTTATTTTTTTTTTTAAATAGGGACATAAATTTGTACTGCAGATACCAGTACAGTTGCACCGTTTCTTTATATATTTTATACTTGGGTTAGCAAGGCGAGACGCTTCTCTTAACGTGATACTGTTGGTATCAAATAGAAATAGTTTTTAAAGTATGTATCTTAATAAATTTGAACCTTATATTATCAACATCAACATATTATATTATTTAACATCAACAAATTAGATTTCGAATGTTAAAACCAATTTCAACCAATTAAAGGATTTATCCTTTTTAAAGGATTTAATTAAAGGATTTGACACAAAAATCAGTATGAAAATTACCTCGGCTGAGAATATTGAAAAACTTCAAGCTGATATTAATAAAGTTTTCGACTGGGCATCAGAAAATAACATGATATTTAACAGTGATAAATTCCAGGTACTCAGGTACGGTAAAAATGAGGACCTTAAACATAATACAGAGTACAAAACACAATCAAATGTACCCATAATAGGAAAACAGCATGTAAAGGATTTGGGAATAATAATGTCTGACGACCTAACGTTTAAGGAGCATAACCAAGCAAATATTGCGACAGCCAGAAAAATGATAGGATAGATTACGAGAACTTTCAAATCCAGGGATCCCATCACAATGGTTGTACTCTTCAAGTCACTTGTGTTGTCCCGTCTTGAGTACTGCTCAGTACTCACTTCCCCCTTCAGAGCAGGAGAGATTGCTGAAATAGAGGGAATACAGAGAACATATACGGCACGCATAGACGCAATAAAGCACCTAAATTATTGGGATCGTCTCATAGCCCTCCAAATGTACTCACTAGAAAGAAGACGAGAGAGATATCAAATAATATACACCTGGAAGATACTGGAGGGCCAAGTACCAAATCTACACAGTAAAATAACAACGTACTGGAGTGAACGATATGGAAGAAAATGTAGAATAGAACCAGTGAAGAGCAGAGGTGCCATAGGCACAATCAGAGAACACTGTATAAACATCAGAGGTCCGCGGTTGTTCAACGTCCTCCCAGCAAGCATAAGAAATATTGCCGGAACAACCGGGGACATTTTCAAGAGGAAACTAGATTTATTCCTCCAAGGAGTGCCGGACCAACCGGGCTGTGGTGGGTATGTGGGCCTGCGGGCCGCTCCAAGCAACAGCCTAGTGGACCAAACTCTCACAAGTCAAGCCTGGCCTCGGGCCGGGCTTGGGGAGTAGAAGAACTCCCAGAACCCCATCAACCAGGTATCCTTTAATGTTAAAAATTGTTCAAATTGAAATAAATATATAACACTGTACAGTACAGTTGTGTTTGCCTGCCACAGCCTGCCACAGCCTGCCACAGCCTTGAGAGCACGGAGCCTCTCTCTACATTGGCGACCCAGTCTGGCTAAACATTGCGGTACAGTAGAACCTCAAGACCAAGGTATTTGTATCTGGTAACTAGTCGAGCAGAGAGCCATCATCCAACTGCATTTTCCGATCGGCCCCACCCCGTCTGGGTGGGTGTCGGTTCAGGATCTTTGTTTTCTCTACTGAGATGACTAAGCATAGTTCCTGACATGTGGACAATACAGAGTTCAGAACATTTTGGGTGTTGGTATACCCATTGGTGTGGATCAGTATATCATCCACATAGCTAATGATGTGTTCGCTGGACCTTCTAGTTACAAAGTTTAAAAGTGCACTGATTAACACATTGAACAGAGTAGGACTGAGGACACCTCCCTGTGGAGTGCCAAGTTCAAAAAATCTCGTTACACTCCTATGCCCATGGAACAGTACAGATGACTTCCTGTTGGATAGATAGCCTCTTATCCACCGTAGAAGCCATCCTCCAACATTTATTTTAGCAAGTTCTCTCAGAATGACGTGTGGGTTAGCAATGTCAAAGGCTGACTTAAGATCTAGGAAAGTGGTGTATGACCTATCAGTATGCAGGGTGAGGAATGTGGTAATACATTGATGTACACTCTTTCCATGCATAAAGCCATATATCTGGGGAGACAACATATTAATAATTTTGTAAAGGAGACGGTTGAGAACCATCCTCTCAAGACACTTATAGAGACAACTAGTGAGGGAGATTGGGTGAAAAGCACTCGGCTGGTGAGGTTTAGGAATGGGAATAATAACACTGTTGGTCCATGACTTAGGAAGCTCCCCAGTTACATAGCTCATATTATACAATTGAAGAAAGGTATTCCCTGGAACTAGCAGAAGCATATGCAGTATGCCGTAAGTAACTCCATCCTCCCCGGGTGATGTAGCTTTGCCTTTATGTAGAGCAGAATCTAGTTTGTATTCAGTAAAAGCATGTCACAGTCATCCTCTTGATGAAGCATGAAGTCAAGGAGCCTTGCCCTATCAGTATATCTATCATTTAATTCATTCTGCGAGGGTAGAGGAAGACTGTCAAAGCTGGAAGTCGTGGCCCAAGCACCAACAAGCTCATTTGCTCTGTGCAGAGGATTAGGGTACGAGATCTCTGCAGCATTTTTCCCTTTGATCTTGTTGATATCCTTCCATGCCCGACTTAGTGGCGTGTGAGAATTGAGACCACGGACAAAAGTTTCCCAGTCTGTCTGCCTCAGCTCCACCATACGTTCCCTGGCCTTAGCCAGAGCCGCTTGAAAGAGCCGAAGCATTTCAGCAGTGCGGGTCCTTCTACAAGCTAGTCCAATTATTCTGGCAGTGCGTTTTAGTGTCTGCAATTTAGAATCATTATAATAAACATAAGTGCTATGACCAGTGTAATTTGGGTTACGTGGCCTGGACGATGGATCAAGTGATTCTATAAACTGGTTGATAGTACCTGTGAGCTCATTGTTAAAATCTTCAACTGATGAAGGCTCAGATGACTGCACCATTCTGACACATGAGCAACAAGATTGTCTCGTTGATCGATGGGCACAGCCAGCCTCTTCCGCTTGAACACTCCACCAGGGAGGATAGAACTGCCAATGCTTACAGTGGCTAATATGGCCAGATGATCAGACGCCATAACTGGCACTATTGACGAGGCGCACACGGTGTGGGAGACGTTGAAACCGAGACATAGACCAAGAATACCTCCGTAGATATGCGTCGGTTCAAGGTCACCCACAATCTGTGCATCATCGTGACTACCTAATAGTGACACTAGTTGCCGTTACGATTACTGAACTGCGAATTACCAATATTCCTATGTCTAGCGTTATAATCACCTTTAATGATGGTAGGCTCAGTCTGAATACAGATAGGAAGGTCAGCATAATTAAAGTTACAAGGAGTCGATTATTTAGTACATAGTTGTTTTTCTCTTAAACTGGATGATAGAGGGGGAGTCTTTAACGTGATTGGGAATACATACATACATACATACATACATACATACATACATACATACATACATACATACATACATACATACATACATACATACATACATACATACATACATACATACATACATACATACATACATGCATGCGTACATACATACATACATCCATCCATCTATCCATTCATACATGTATACATACATGCATACATACATACATACATACATACATACATACATACATACATACATACATACATACATACATACATACATACATACATACATACATACATACATACATACATACATACATACATGCATGCGTACATCCATTCATACATACATACATACATACATACATACATACATACATACATACATACATACATACATACATACATACATACATACATACATACATACATGCGTATATAAATACATGCGTATATAAATACATACATACATACATTACATACATACATACATACATGCATGTGTACATACATACATCCATCCATCCATCTATCCATACATACATACATACATACATACATGCATACATACATACATACATACATACATACATACATACATACATACATACATACATACATACATACATACATACATACATACATACATACATACATACATGCATGCGTACATACATACATACATCCATCCATCTATCCATTCATACATGCATACATACATGCATACATACATACATACATACATACATACATACATACATACATACATACATACATACATACATACATACATACATACATACATACATACATACATACATACATACATACATATACATACATACATACATACATACATGCATGCATGCATGCATACATACATACATACATACATTACATACATACATACATACATGCATACATACATGCATGCATGCGTACATACATACATCCATCCATCTATCCATTCATACATGCATACATACATACATACATACATACATACATACATACATACATACATACATACATACATACATACATACATACATACATACATACATACATACATACATACATACATACACGTCCAGCCAGCATATAGCTATTTCGGGACAAAATCCAATACAGTTTATATTGGTGAAACGCCACTGTGATGAGGAGTTGAAATATCACAGGAACTGTAGGTTAATGTGTGACATAGGTGAGGTTAGATGAGGCATCTACAAGCATCAGCTGGAGGCTGATGGAGTGTTGTGGAGGCTGGTGGTACTATGTCCAGATGTTGGAGGGTGGATTTGACTCTCCCCCCCTCCCTCCCCCTCCCCCCCCCCCCCCCCACACACATTGACCGCAGTACGTCTAAGGTTACTTTCCACTCTCGCTTACCAAGGGTATAACCCCCGCCCCTCCCAACACACACACATGCATCAGATTCTTAACTTAAAATATTTATGATTTACCAATTTATGTTACTACACTGACTGTCAATTTCACAATATTGTAGAAACTTTGATGAATCGCTCGTCTATGGGTCATCCAATAATGTTAGCAGACTTCTAGATGTTACCACTGCTAGGTTTAGGCTCAGCTACAAGTACCTCTGGAAGTTTGTAACATCTGCTGATGTAGATTTGACTAAATGTAAACTCTGTCAGCAGAACTATTCGCATACTTTGCGTCATTATATAATGGAATGTGAAAAATCGCGGAATTTAAAGATAACACCATCAATAGTGTCCATGAAATGTGTAAGTACTTCATTCATAATGATGTGCTGCACATGACTGTAAAGCTGCCGCCCAGTTGGGTGGGTGTGGAGCACATGACTGTAAAGCTGCCGCCCAGTTGGGTGGGTGTGGAGCACATGACTGTAAAGCTGCAGCCCAGTTGGGTGGGTGTGGAGCACATGACTGTAAAGCTGCCGCCGAGTTGGGTGGGTGTGGAGCACATGACTGTAAAGCAGCCGCCCAGTTGGGTGGGTGTGGAGCACATGACTGTAAAGCTGCCGCCCAGTTGGGTGGGTGTGGAGCACATGACTGTAAAGCTGCCGCCCAGTTGGGTGGGTGTGGAGCACATGACTGTAAAGCTGCCGCCCAGTTGGGAGAGTGTGGAGCACATGACTGTAAAGCTGCCGCCCAGTTGGGTGGGTGTGGAGCACATGACTGTAAAGCTGCCGCCCAGTTGGGTGGGTGTGGAGCACATGACTGTAAAGCTGCCGCCCAGTTGGGAGAGTGTGGAGCACATGACTGTAAAGCTGCCGCCCAGTTGGGTGGGTGTGCAGCACATGACTGTAAAGCTGCCGCCCAGTTGGGTGGGTGTGCAGCACATGACTGTAAAGCTGCCGCCCAGTTGGGTGGGTGTGGAGCACATGACTGTAAAGCTGCCGCCCAGTTGGGTGGGTGTGGAGCACATGACTGTAAAGCTGCCGCCCAGTTGGGTGGGTGTGGAGCACATGACTGTAAAGCTGCCGCCCAGTTGGGTGGGTGTGCAGCACATGACTGTAAAGCTGCCGCCCAGTTGGGTGGGTGTGCAGCACATGACTGTAAAGCTGCCGCCCAGTTGGTTGGGTGTGGAGCACATGACTGTAAAGCTGCCGCCCAGTTGGGTGGGTGTGGAGCACATGACTGTAAAGCTGCCGCCCAGTTGGGTGGGTGTGGAGCACATGACTGTAAAGCTGCCGCCCAGTTGGGTGGGTGTGGAGCACATGGCTGTAAAGCAGCCGCCCAGTTGGGTGGGTGTGGAGCACATGACTGTAAAGCTGCCGCCCAGTTGGGTGGGTGTGGAGCACATGACTGTAAAGCTGCCGCCCAGTTGGGTGGGTGTGGAGCACATGACTGTAAAGCTGCCGCCCAGTTGGGAGAGTGTGGAGCACATGACTGTAAAGCTGCCGCCCAGTTGGGTGGGTGTGCAGCACATGACTGTAAAGCTGCCGCCCAGTTGGGTGGGTGTGCAGCACATGACTGTAAAGCTGCCGCCCAGTTGGGTGGGTGTGGAGCACATGACTGTAAAGCTGCCGCCCAGTTGGGTGGGTGTGGAGCACATGACTGTAAAGCTGCCGCCCAGTTGGGTGGGTGTGGAGCACATGACTGTAAAGCTGCCGCCCAGTTGGGTGGGTGTGGAGCACATGACTGTAAAGCTGCCGCCCAGTTGGGTGGGTGTGGAGCACATGACTGTAAAGCTGCCGCCCAGTTGGGAGAGTGTGGAGCACATGACTGTAAAGCTGCCGCCCAGTTGGGTGGATGTGCAGCACATGACTGTAAAGCTGCCGCCCAGTTGGGTGGGTGTGCAGCACATGAATGTAAAGCTGCCGCCCAGTTGGGTGGGTGTGGAGCACATGACTGTAAAGCTGCCGCCCAGTTGGGTGGGTGTGGAGCACATGACTGTAAAGGTGCCGCCCAGTTGGGTGGGTGTGGAGCACATGACTGTAAAGCTGCCGCCCAGTTGGGTGGGTGTGGAGCACATGACTGTAAAGCTGCCGCCCAGTTGGGTGGGTGTGCAGCAAGACTAGTAACTGTGTGACTCACCATAAATGTAAAGTGCCTTGTATAGTGACTGTCGCGAGCCTCTTGTTGAATCACTTGTGACACAAAAAATTACTGATGTGTGTATTTGTGGTGGTGATTAAATATGTATGTGTATGTATATATTTATACGTATGAATATGTACATGTATGCATAAGTATGTGTACATTAATAATTTTGTAACTAGCGTCAAAAGATTGTTATTTGCTTAGCTAAACGAACTAGAGGGTTCCTGAACCGATTATGTGCCTCTGTAATCCTTTACACCACCGCCCACGGGATGTGTATTATGGGGTGCATAATAAAGAAAGAAAATGAATGGACCGAACCCCACAATTCATTTAGCTAAGCAAGTTACAATCTTAATGAGCTAGTTACAAAATTCACTATAAGTCGTCACATCATAAATGGGTTCGAGATCGACCACAAGTAGTGCATTACATAAATTTATCAGTATTGTGCAGCCTGTGATCCCCGCCTGGCTGGATACTGATACTTAGGTAATTTTCATGTGTCCGGACACCGGCAATAAGGTGGTATTATTTATTTAACTTAAGATATATATATTTTTAAATGTTGTCACATTAACGGCTACATCGTCCTTTCTTCTGACATATAGATTTTTAAGATTAATTAAAATATATGGAAACTAATTATACAATTTATTGGCTGGTGTGCAGGGCTTCACACTCTCAGAGCAAGCCATCAAGTAACTATCAAAACGCATATATCTTCGTTTTCACTTCAGTTATATTTATGACAAAGGATTTTAAATGTAGCCTATATTTCTACCTTTCAGATGACATAAATACTTTCGTTAATTACAATATCTAGATCAAACTAACATTGATTTTCAAAAGGTTGTATATTTTCCATCAATGGAGAGCATCAGCCAAGAAGCCTTCTTTTAAATATGAATATCTTTCCTCACCCAATAAGATCTAATCTCTGAATAAAACGCAAAAAAAAAAACTTGATTGTAACCTATCCACCCCTGCCCATTGGATGGGGAAGAGGGGGTTATGTGTAGGATAAACATATCAATTGTGACACTAGCCCTCCATATAAACCAGTTGCTTAAATTATAAACTGTACTTGTGGTCGGTCTCGAGCCCATTGTTGATGTGACAATGTGTATTGACTTTTGTAACTAGCTTATCAAGATTATAACTTGCTTGGCTATATGAATTGTGGGGCTCATTCCCTGAGCCCATTATGTGCCTCTGTAACACTCCACTATCGTCCATAGGATGGGTATGGAGTGCATAATAAATGAACTAAACTAAGCTCTGCCTTTTTGATAACATATACAATTATTAGCTTTATTTGTGAATCTCAATTATTTAAACAATATATCACAGAGCCTGTAGGGTTCGGTGAGATGAGCGAAGAGACATGGGAGATTTTACATAAGTACAGTACATGGTAGTTTAAGTAGCGAACGCATGTCAACGAATAACGAGTATATATAACAAAACCATTGTCCTATGAAGTCGATTTAACTTCCAAACATATATTTTTTAATTAATGTTAAATGTTTTCTGGCTAGTTATGTTAGATTTTATTAAAAATACGTATTCTACTTGTTAACATTATAATTTAAATTTGTGATAATTTGAGCAGAGAAGTGCGACAACTGGATATGCCAACAAACACTTTCCAAACAACGATATATCTTGGATAAGTCGCTCCACAACATTGCTGCTTGGACCATCGACTTCCTTTGATGCTATTTATTTCATAATGAAATTATATTAGTTTGGAGTAAATATATGTTTTCTCATGTTCTGCATTCAGCACCCACATTATAGTGAGTAAATATACCATATTACTTCATTACTTAAATAATGCTAGGAGGGTTTGAGTAGCTTTGGGTATTTAGTGCACAGAATCTCCAATAGATGGGGCGAGAGTCGCCCCATCTCTCTCACCCGAGAGAGAGTCGAAACTTAATTTAAAATTGATATATCTTTGTTCTCGAACATGATATATTTCATTTGGTGCAATTATAATAATGTTCATATATCGGTCTTTCTGGAGGCATATAAGATTTTAGGCTTTATTAGCGTATCTTTGTTAATTATACAATATATCGGCAAGTGCGTAGGCGTCTGCACTCCATGCCCGACAAGCTACTGAGCGCTACTATAAAAACATATGTATCTTCACTTGAGCTATAAATATGTCTATTGTAATGTATTTAAAATGAAGCTCTTATTTCTATCTTGCTTAAGACTTATAAAACATTTGTGTTTATTAACGAATTTACGTGAAATAAACATTGATCTGAGAGAGAGTTGCTCTGTCGTTCAGTCTGTACGGGGTGGGAGCTCCGTAATTTTTAAAATACAATAATCTTCATTAGAAATTTAAATATGTCTATAGTAAAGTGTTTAAAGTGAAGCTTATATGTCTGTCTTTCTTGAGACATATAAAACATATATGTTTACTAACGAATTCACGTGAAATAAACATTGTTCTGAGAGAGAGTTGCTCGGTCGATCGATCTGTCCGGGGTCGGAGCTTGGCTATTATAAAAGTACACGTATCTTCGGTTTAAATTTAAATATGCCCATGGTAAGGTATTTAGAATGAAGCTTATATTTCTATCTTTCTTGTGACATATAAAACTTTTACGTTTATTAAGGAATCTGCGTGAAATAGGCATGGTTCTGAGATGAATGCTGCGGTTTTCGAGCTCGACGCGCGGCAATGGACGCCATATACACATCCAGTGGGTGTTATTGGACCCCATACCCATTTTATGGGTGGTTGGAGCCCCATACCCATTCTATGGGTGGTTGGAGCCCCATACCCATCCTGTGGGTTGTAGTGGACGCCATACTCATCCTGTGGGTGGTATTGGACCCCATACCCTTCCTGTGGGTGGATGTGATCCCCATACTCATCCTCTGGGTGGATGTGACCCTCATACCCATCCTGTGGGTGGTATTGCACCCCTTACTCACCTAACAGGTGGTAGTGGACAATATACCGATCCTGTAGTTGGTATAGTAGACACAATACCATCCTGTTTAGAGTAGTTTACCCCATAGACATTCCAATGAACCATCATTTTCTGTTAGCGTTCCTACAAAACATCCTTTAAAGATTTGTAAAGCACCAACTATGGTATATAATATTGATTGGTGAAGGACTGTTATTCTATGTAATAATTTTTAGTGCTAATTATAATTTACTAAGAACAACTAATATTTCTCAAAACAAAACTACGAACCTTCAATAGGAAGTAGCTGATCTATAATATTCTAAGAGCATGGACAATAGTAGGTAAATTTCACAACCCATGTGGGACCTGAAAAGTACAATTTTCCTTATAATTGAACCAATCACGACTATTCTGCTATCTAGGTTGACGGACGGGTACTGTGAGACGCAAGTTGGTACGTGAGGAAGAGTTTGGGCCTTGGAAAAAAAAGTAAATGGGAATATATCACATATTTACTAATTCATATTCAACATATTGACTTTAAGCATTAAGTCATATATGTGCTGTCTTGTGTGAGAACGGGTTGTGAGGTGGGTAGAATATAGTTGTGCATTAATTGGCTGTTGATTGCTGATGTTGACTTCTTGATGTGTAGAGCCTCGCAGACGTCAAGCCGCCTGCTATCGCTGTATCTATCGATGATTTCTGTGTTGTTTACTAAGATTTCTCTGGCGATGGTTTGGTTGTGGGAAGAGATTATATGTTCCTTAATGGAGCCCTGTTGCTTATGCATCGTTAAACGCCTAGAAAGAGATGGAGCTTACAGTCCCCAAGAGGGCATTTGAAGACAGAGACGACGTTGGTCTCTTTTAAAGCGTTCTGCTTTGTGACTGGAGAGTTTGTCATGAGTAGGTTGGCCGTTTCTCTGGTTTTATAGTAAATCGTCAGTTGTATCCTCTGATTTTTGTCTGTAGGGATAACGTTTCTATTAACAATATCTTTCAGGACCCTTTCCTCCGTTTTATGAGCTGTGAAAAAGAAGTTCCTGTAAAATAGTCTAATAGGGGGTCTAGGTGTTGTGTTCGTTGTCTCTTCAGAGGTTGCATGGCGTTTCACTTTCCTTCTTATGATGTCTTCGACAAAACCATTGGAGAAGCCGTTGTTGACTAGGACCTGCCTTACCCTACAGAGTTCATCGTCGACTTGCTTCCATTCTGAGCTGTGGCTGAGAGCACGGTCGACAGAAGCGTTAACAACACTCCTGTTGTACCTGTCTGGGCAGTCGCTGTTGGCATTTAGGCACATTCCTATGATAGCCGACAGAGTGTATCGTGATCCGGCCTGCACTCCTCTTGACATACCAGAAAACATTCTGAGGAAACTACTCCAAGCTTGTACTAAAGAGGCACCCTTCTTGAGCCCGGATGGGCACATGTATAAGCAAGTAGATGGGGTCGCCATGGGTTCCCCCCTAGGTGTCCTGTTTGCAAACTTCTACATGGGTACCATCGAGCAAAAAGTCGTAGTCGAAATGAACTTGAAACCGGCCATATACTGGTATGTTGACGACATTTTTAAACAGGTACCTGATGTCAGACATCTACAGGAGCTGAAGGATGCATTTGAGCAGAGTTCAGTGCTGCGTTTCACTTAAGAGATGGAAAAGGATGGGAAGCTGCCCTTTCAAGATGTAACAGTCATGGAAAAGAGCGGAGGTTTCCACACTGCAGTCTACACTAAGGAAACGAGCATAGGAATGTGCCTAAATGCCAACAGCGACTGCCCAGACAGGTACAAGAGGAGTGTTGTTAACGCTTATGTCGATCGTGCTCTCAGCCACAGCTCAGAATGGAAGCAAGTCGACGAAGAACTCTGTAGAGTAAGGCAGGTCCTAGTCAACAACGGCCTCTCCAATGGTTTCGTCGAAGACATCATAAGAAGGAAAGTGAAACGCCATGCAACCTCTGAAGAGACAACCAACACAACACCTATACCCCCTATTAGACTATGTTACAGGAACTTCTTTTCCACAGCTCATAAAACGGAGGAAAGGGTCCTGAAAGATATTGTTAATAGAAACGTTATCCCTACAGACAAAAATCAGAGGATACAACTGACGATTTACTATAAAACCAGAAAAACGGCCAGCCTACTCATGAGAAACTCTCCAGACACAAAGCAGAACGCTTTAAAGAGACCAACGTCGTCTATGCCTTCAAATGCCCTCTTGGGGACTGTAAGCTCCAAAAAAAACAGTATATAGGCAAGACAACAACATCTCTTTCTAGGCGTTTAACGATGCATAAGCAACAGGGCTCCATTAAGGAACATATAATCTCTTCCCACAACCAAACCATCGCCAGAGAAATCCTAGTAAACAACACAGAAATCATCGATAGATACAGCGATAGCAGGCGGCTTGACGTCTGCGAGGCTCTACACATCAAGAAGTCAACACCAGCTATCAACAGCCAATTAATGCACAACTATATTCTACCCACCTCAAGACTCCGCTCCAATATAGTAGCATCAAGAAATATGGACCAATAGTATTTCTACAAATCACTTCCATTTAATACCCATTGTTTCGTGTTCTGTCTTGTGTTTAGGAATTTAATATCCTATTAATACCACCTCACCCCATCCACCTCACTCAAATGTAGATATAAACAAATCGAAGATGTGTAAGTTCTATTCAGTTGTGTATGTGTAAGCCATGTATGTCTTTGAAAATGTAATAAGTTTTACGAAACGCGCTCAAGTGTCGCGTCAGACTAGAAATAAAAATAAATTTTGGAGAATTAATTTTTGAATTACCACCAACAGTGAAAAGAAACGTACGAAAGATCGAGAAAATTCGTGTTAGAATTATTAATCTTACTTTTTCGGTCATATTTAATAATATATATATATATATATATATATATATATATATATATATATATATATATATATATATATATATAAGTTCTATTGTGTTATATTGTATTGTGTTCTATTTTGTATTATATATATATATATATAAGCTGTTGCATAAGCAACAGGGCTCCATTAAGGAACATATAATCTCTTCCCACAACTAAACCATCGCCAGAGAAATCCTAGTAAACAACACAGAAATCATCGATAGATACAGCGATAGCAGGCGGCTTGACGTTTGCGAGGCACTACACATCAAGAAGTCAACACCAGCAATCAACAGCCAATTATTGCACAACTATATTCTACCCACCTCAAGACTCCGCTCCAATATAAAAGCATCAAGAAATAGGGACCAATAGGTTTTCTACAAACACTTCTATTCAATATCCATTGTTTCGTGTTCTGTCTTGTGTTGATGAAATTAATACCCTATTAATACTCTTGTTCTGTCTTGTGTTGATGAAATTAATACCCTATTAATACCACATCTTGTTCTGTCTTGTGTTAATGCCACATTACCCCTTCCACCGCACTCAAATGTAGATATAAAATCGGAGATGCGTAAGTTCTATTCAGTTGTGTATTTGTGAACTAAAGTCTTTGAAAATGTAATAAGTTTTACGAAACGCGCTCGTGTCGCGTCAGACTAGAAATAAAAATGAATTTTGGAGAATTGATTTTTTATTTACCTCCAACAGTGAAACGAAATGTACGAAAGATTGAGAAAATTCGTGTTAGAATTATTAATCTTACTTTTTCGGTCATATTTAATAATATATGTCTACAGGAAAGACTGCTACCAAAATATACTAATATATATATATATATATATATATATATATATATATATATATATATATATATATATATATATATATATATATATATATATATTTATATATATATATATATATATATATATATATATATATATATATATATATATAAATATATATATATATATATATAAAAAAGAAAAAAGTTTGTGAGGGTACCACCTCTGGTGCCAATGTGGGGACCCATAGCCTCGGAGAAGAAAATAGAAAGTATTCAGAGGAGACCTTGTGGTTTCTCACTGAACACTAATATTATCTTCTCCTACCACCCCATTCTTTTGTATGTACACATATATATTTACTTTATTTGAACTTTGTTACAAATATATATATATATATATATATATATATATATATATATATATATATATATATATATATATATATATATATATATATATATATATATATATATATATATATATATATATTTATATATATATATATAGATTTTTTTTTAAACTTAGAAGGGGTACCACCTCTAGTGCAAGTGTAGGGACCCATAGCCTTGGAGAAGAAAATAAAGAGTACTCAGAGAAGACTTTGTGGATCCTCACTGACCACCATGATATTTTCTTCTCTTCTCTAATAAATATATATATATATATATATATTTATATATATATATATATATATATATATATATATATATATATATATATATATATGTCGTACCTAGTAGCCAGAACTCACTTCTCAGCCTACTATTCAAGGCCCGATTTGCCTAATAAGCCAAGTTTTCCTGAATTAATATATTTACTATAACTTTTTTCTTATGAAATGATAAAGCAACCTTTTTCTCTATGTATGAGGTCATTTTTTTTTATTGGAGTTAAAATTAACGTAGATATATGACCGAACCTAACCAACCCTACCTAACCTAACCTAACCTATATTTATAGGTAAGGTTAGGTTAGGTAGCCAAAAAAAGCTAGGTTAGGTTAGGTTAGGTAGGTTAGGTAGACGAAAAAACATTAATTCATGAAAACTTGGCTTATTAGGCAAATCGGGCCTTGAATAGTAGGCTGAGAAGTGCGTTCTGGCTATTAGGTACGACATATATATATATATATATATATATATGTCGTACCTAGTAGCCAGAACGCAATTCTCAGCCAACAATGCAAGGCCAGTTTTGCCTAATAAGCCAAGTTTTCATTAATTAATTGCTTTTCGACTACCTAACCTACCTAACCTAACCTAACCTAACTTTTTCGGCTACCTAACCAAACCTAACCTATAAAGATAGGTTAGGTTAGGTTAGGTAGGGTTGGTTAGGTTCGGTCATATATCTACGTTAACTTTAACTCCAATAAAAAAAATTGACCTCATACATAATGAAATGGGTAGCTTTATCATTTCATAAGAAAAAAATTAGAAAAAATATATTAATTCAGGAAAACTTGGCTATATATATATATATATAAATATATATATATATATATATATATATATATGTATGTCGTACCTAATAGCCAGAACGCACTTGTCAGCCTACTATGCGAGGCCCGATTTGCCTAATAAGCCAAGTTTTCCTGAAGTAATATATTTTCTCTAATTTTTTTCTTATGAAATGATAAAGCTTCCCATTTCATTATGTATGAGGTCGATTTTTTTTATTGGAGTTAAAATTAACATAGATATATGACCGAACCTAACCAACCCTACCTAACCTAACCTAACCTATCTTTATAGGTTAGGTTAGGTTAGGTAGCCGAAAAAGTTAGGGTAGGTTAGGTTAGGTAGGTTAGGTAGTCGAAAAACAATTAATTCATGAAAACTTGGCTTATTAGGCAAAACTGGCCTTGAATAGTAGGCAGAGAAGTGCGTTCTGGCTACTAGGTACGACATGTATATATATATATATATATATATATATATGTCGTACCTAGTAGCCAGAACGCACTTCTCAGCCTACTATGCAAGGCCCGATTTGCCTAATAAGCCAAGTTTTCATGAAATAATTGTTTTTCGACAACCTAACCTACCTAACCTAACCTAACCCAACTTTTTCGGCTACCTAACCCAACCTAACCAATAAAGATAGGTTAGGTTAGGTTAGGTAGGGTTGGTTAGGTTCGGTTCGATATCTTCGTTAATTTTAACTTCAATAAAAAAAAAAATTGACCTCATACATAATGAAATGGGTAGCTTTATCATTTCATAAGAAAAAAAATAGAGAAAATATATTAATTCAGCAAAACTTGGCTTATTAGGCAAATCGGGCCTTGAATAGTAGGCCGTGAAGTGCGTTCTGGCTACTAGGTACGACATATATATATATATATATATATATATATATATATATATATATATATATATATATATATATATATATATATGTCGTACCTAATAGCCAGAACGCACTTCTCTGCCTACTATGCAGAGCCCGATTTGCCTAATAAGCCAAGTTTTCCTGAATTAATATATTTTCTCTAATTTTTTTCTTATGAAATGATAAAGCTACCCATTTCATTACGGATGAGGTCAACTTTTTTTATTGGAGTTAAAATTAACGTAGATATATGACCAAACCTAACCAACCCTACCTAACCTAACCTAACCTATCTTTATAGGTTTGGTTAGGTTAGGTAGCCGAAAAAGTTAGGTTAGGGTAGGATAGGTAGGTTAGGTAGTCGAAAAACAATTAATTCATAAAAAGTTGGCTTATTAGGCAAATCGGACCTTGCATAGTAGGCCGAGAAGTGCGTTCTGGCTACTAGGTACGACATATATATATATATATATATATATATATATATATATATATATATACATATATATATATATATATATGTCGTACCTAATAGCCAGAACGCACTTTTCAGCCTACTATTCAAGGCCCGATTTGCCTAATAAGCCAAGTTTTCATGAATTAATGTTTTTTCGTCTACCTAACCTACCTAACCTAACCTAACCTAGCTTTTTTTGGCTACCTAACCTAACCTTACCTATAAATATAGGTTAGGTTAGGTTAGGTAGGGTTGGTTAGGTTCGGTCATATATCTACGTTAATTTTAAATCCAATAAAAAAAATTGACCTCATACATAGAGAAAAGGGTTGCTTTATCATTTCATAAGAAAAAAATTATAGTAAATATATTAATTCAGGAAAACTTGGCTTATTAGGCAAATCGGGCCTTGAATAGTAGGCTGAGAAGTGAGTTCTGGCTACTAGGTACGACATATATATATATATTTTTATATATATATATATATATATATAACCTAACCTATCTTTATATATGCAATATATATACTATATATATATATATATATATATATATATATATATATATATATATATATATATATATATATATATATATATATATATATATATATATATATATATGTCGTACCTAGTAGCCAGAACGCACTTCTCAGCCTACTATGCAAAGCCGGATTTGCCTAATAAGCCAAGTTTTCATGAATTAATATATTTTCTCTAATTTTTTTCTTATGAAATGATAAAGCTACCCATTTCATTATGTATGAGGTTAATTTTTTTTTATTGGAGTTAAAATTAACGTAGAGATATGACCGAACCTAACCAACCCTACCTAACCTAACCTAACCTATCTTTATAGGTTAGGTTTGGTTAGGTAGCCGAAAATGTTAGGTTAGGTTAGGTTAGGTAGGTTAGGTAGTCGAAAAACAATTAATTCATGAAAACTTGGCTTATTAGGCAAAACGGGCCTTGAATAGTAGGCAGAGAAGTGCGTTCTGGCTACTAGGTACGACATATATATATATATATATATATATATATATATATATATATATATATATATATATATATATATATATATATATATATATATATATATATATATATATTGATGTATACTGGCAGCAGGTTTTCTTTCAAACATGTTTCATTGAATATGACCGCATATTCTGTATTTATTATTTTCTGGTTTAGGGCTTCTATCCCTCTAACTATTTTCTTAGCGTCAGGGCTTAATTGAAATAGGAGTTCTCCAAAACTCATTTTCGTACTTTTAAGGTGAAGAAAAGAAGTGATTTACTATAGAGTGTATTACACTTATTTGTATAATTTGCACGACGTTTCGAACCTCCATGGTTCATTCTCAAGTGAACAGATCTTACAATACTAGTTGATTTTATACCCGCATTAGGTCAGGTGATAATACAATGAAGGTGAAAACAAGAGAAATGTTGAACAAGAGAAATGTTGAACAAGAATACTTGCATAATAGACAAAACCCAAGATTCAAGAAGATTACAAATTCTTGAGGCAATTCACATAAGAATAGAGCGACCTACCATGAACACCCAAATCACGGAACTATTTACTCTACCCACCATGAGAGTAAGGACAAGACAAGAACATATCGATGCCAACACAGAAGACAATGTCCAACATAACAGGCCAATTACACTGGATTAATCTTTGTGTTTAGATAGGAGATGCCTCGTATGGGCCAATAAGCCTTCTGCAGCCCCTATGTTTATCCCTTATGTATCCCCCCATGTTTTCACCTTCATTGTATTATCACCTGACCTAATGCGGGTATAAAATCAACTAGTATTGTAAGATCTGTTCACTTGAGAATGAACCATGGAGGTTCGAAACGTCGTGCAAATTATACAAATAAGTGTAATACACTCTATAGTAAATCACTTCTTTTCTTCACCTTAAAAGTACGAAAATGAGTTTTGGAGAACTCCTATTTCAATTAAGCCCTGATGCTAAGAAAATAGTTAGAGGGATAGAAGCCCTAAACCAGAAAATAATAAATACAGAATATGCGGTCATATTCAATGAAACATATATATATATATATATATATATATATATATATATATATATATATATATATATATATATATATATATATATATATCATGGGAACAAGATTGAATAGTCCCCAAGCCAATATGCAATTGAAAACTCCACACCTCTGAAGGATTCGAACCCAGACAGCCTGGAGGGCTCTTCATCCCAAAGAGGGGGGGAACAGGGGGAGAGGGTGCAGGTGAAAAAGGGATGAAGAGGGGGAACAGGGGGAGTGGTACAGGTGAAAAAGGGATAAAGAGGGTGAACAGGGGGAGAGGTGCAGGTGAAAGAGGGGGGGAACAAGGGGAGTTGTAGAGGTGAAAAAGGGATGAAGTGGGAGTGAAGGAGGTGCAGGAAGGGGGGCAGAGAGTGTGATGTAGGAGGGAGGACGATGGGAAGGGATGGCGGCGGGAGGGAAGACTACATGATGGGTAAGAAGGGAAAGTGAGTGAACGAAGGGAAGGACTAGCAACGGGAGGGAGGAAAAACAGAGGGAAAGGCGAGAGTGAAAAGCGGCGGAAGGAATGAGAACGAAGGGATGGATCTGCGGCGAGAGGGAAGACGATGGGAAGGGCGTGATGGGATAGGGGCGGGAGTGGGAAGGGCAGAAGGATGGAGGATGAGCAGGTTTATGAGAGGGAGGAAAAGGGAAGAAGAAGGTGCCAGAACGAGAGGAGGGAGTTAGGTAGTAAAATAGGAGAGGGAGTGGGGAGGGTGATGATAGATGGTTATGATAAATGGATAGATTAATGGAAAATTTATATAGGTAGATAGATGGATGGATACATTGATTGCTAAATATATATATGGACGGATAGACGGATGCATAGATGAGTTGATGGACGGAAAGACAGATGACTATATGGATGGATAGAAAGATGAGTTGATGGACGGATACATGGATAGATAGATGTATATAATGATAAATGCTTGGTTTAATGGGAAGATAGATTGATGGATTGACAGATATAAGTAGATAGATAGATGGATACATTGATGGATACATTTGTGCTAGGTGAACAGTCGAATCAGGTTAAAGAATATCTTTCGATTTGCTATTGCATCAACCGGGATTCGATCTCTCTCCATTTAGACGCTAGGCCTCCAGTTTGTGTGTGTGTGTGTGTGTGTATGTGTGTGTGTGTGTGTGTGTTTGTGTGTGTGTTAGTTAGAGAGAAATAGATGTAGTAGATATAAAAGAGGATAAATACATTTATTTGATAGGCGGGGTCCAAGAGCTAATAACTCGATTCGGCAGATACATATAGTAAATATAAGGATAAAACACACACACACACACACACACACACACACACACACACACACACACACACACACACACACACACACATACGCACACACACACACACACACACACACACACACACACACACACACACACACACACACACACACACACACACACACACACACACACACACACACACACACACACACACACTAGTTGATAATGGACTGTTTTGTGTTCGTATCCATGTGTACTATTGTCATGAACGACAGACACGTGAAGCGATATGTGTTTATGTGTACCTGTAAATAAACTGACATGTGTACGGTAATTATCTGTATGTGTCCATTTTAAAAGTACATATTAGTGAATGTTTATTTATGTAAATTGATTGACATATGTACGTATGCGCGCGTTTAGTGTTACAGTAATTTATATGGTTAACATGTATACGTTTGAATGACAGTTTCCCATTATTGTCACATTTTTTGTTACTGTTTCGCTGTTCACTCTCACACTCTCTGACCCCCGTCGACTAATTGTGCTCACGTGTGTTTGTTCAAGGTACGGTAACCATTGGCTTTTTACCCAATAATTTGCAACTATTTGCATACAAACATTTCTAAAGAACATCTATGTTTCTGATAAATATTCTTTTTCCTAACATACAAGTCAATCACACAGTACCTAACCTCAGTCAGAAACACTTTTCTTACTATCTCTCACAACGTCTTTTGCATATATATCTTATCTTAATCAATTTATAATTTAAATTCATAACTGGCAACCCTCTTCCAGCGCCTTAAAGGCCACCAAACATACTTCCTTTCCATTAACCTCTCCCAAATTATCTTTTGCACCAATACACACACTAGGGGGGCTTTATAGCTGAGTAGACAGCGCTCTCGACTCGTAATCCTAGGGTCAAAGTTCGATCCCCCGGTGATGGCGCAAACGAAAATCAGCAGAGTTTCATTCATGCTGATGCTCCTCTTACCTAGCAGTAAGAGGTACTTGTGCATTAGACACCTGTTACGGGCTGCTTTCTGGGTGTGTGTATGTGGAATTTTTTTTATTAGCTAGTAAAAATTGATTGATTCACAGTTGAAAGGCGGGCCGAAAGAGCAGAGCTCAACCCTCGGAAGAACAATAGGTGAACACAACTAGATAAATACTAACTAACCACGATCTCGTATAATCTACTACACAAGCTACCACCTCCCCCCCCCCCCCCCCCCCACCTTCCCCCACTCCCTAAATCACTCTACCTAAGTCATTAAAAATATAAAACAAATCAATTAATACACCAAAAATACTAACTATAAATAAAGGAACCAAATTTTAAACATACAGCGACTCCAGCGTGGTCTATTCGGAGGAGAACGTGTTCTCATCTGGATAGATTGCGATCGAGCCTGTCGGAACGGTTGTGTAACTGCAGGGCACAAATATTTGTGTGTCCCCTCCTGTAGCTGCCTCTGTTTCGACAGGTTCCCTGGATAGCTGGAATTGGCCTGGCCCTAGGAAAGTGGGGAAGGGGTGAAATCCGTTGGGCCCACGGATGGATACCTTGGATCCATAGACCTAGGGTAGGTCTAATCACCTGGGATTCGAACCCACGGTGGGAATAAGGGAGGAGATTTGGGGGAGGAGGGACACAAATGGTTCCTGGAACCAAACCTCACATAAATAAATCACATAAACACACACACACACACACACCCTTATCCGAACATTCACAGGGACACTCACACACACACATCCATAGACTGTGATAAGGGAGACCATCTGAGGGGACACAGATGGCCTCCTGGACCCACAGGGTCCATATCCATACAGATCAATATTTAAATATACATATATATTTATAAATATAAAATTTTTATATATTTTATTTATTTATTTAAATAAATATTATTTATTTAAAAATAATAAATTTTATTTATTTAAATATATCATTTTTATCGTATATTTTATTATATAATAAATTTATTTATTTATATAATTTATTATATAATAAATTAATAACAATAAACTGAAAATTCACAAAAACGTGGAAAAACGGGAAAATATTGCCTAATTCGATGATATTTTGTTTAAATCACATAAAGGAAAAGGGGGATGATAAACGTGAAAATATTGCTAAATTCGATAATTTTTAGTAAAAAAAATGCAAGAAAACTTGCTAAAAAATGTAATATTATGCGAAATTCTGAGATTTGAAGGCCAAATCACATATCGTGAGAAAACATGAAATAGTATCTAAATATTGGTAAAAACGAATATATTTACGTCAAATCACACTATATGAAAAACGTAAAAAAAGTCACTATATTACCAAATATGAGGATTTTAACTTCAAATTATAAGGCGAGGTTTCGTATTACTTAGATCCTAAAAAAGATATATTAAAATGTTGTTTCCAATACAAATGATACAAATCAATGTGTTTTCATTAGAATTTACTAAAATGTTGCTGATTTTATGTTTATATTACCAATGAAAGATGTACACGTAAAACCGCTCTAATCCGGCTGAAACGTCGATATATGCAATAAAAACAGAACTTCTACCCTTTTAAATATCTTACACAGTATCTTAACGAGAAACAAATAGTTGGTTGAAAATAAAGTATTTATGGTTAATTTCTAACCAATTATATGTTTGCATCATGTTTATCCTATATATAATGAACAATAACAATAAACTGAAAATTCACAAAAACGTGGAAAAACGGCAAAATATGGCCTAATTTGATAATAATGGCCTAATTCTGTGATGCAGAGGGTCAAGAGAGTGATGCAGAGGCTCAAGAGAAGGATGCAGGGGCTCAAGAGATTGATGGAGAGGCTCAAGAGAGTGATTCAGAGGTTTACGAGAGTGATGCAGAGGCTTTAGAGAGTGATGCAGAGGCTTTAGAGAGTGATGCAGAGGCTCAAGAGAGGGATGAATAGGCTCAAAAGAGGGATGCAGAGGCTAAAGTGAGGGATGCAGAGGCATAAGAGAAAGATGCAGAGGCACGTGAGTGCCTCTGATGATGCAGAGGCTCAAGAGAGGGATGCAGAGGCTTAAGAGAGTGATGCAAAGGCTCAAGAGAGGGATGCAGAGGCTCAAGAGAATGATGTAGAGGCTCAGGAGAGTGATGCAGAGGATCAAGAGAGTGATGCAGAAGATGAAGAGAGAGATGCAGAGGCTTAGGAGAGTGATGCAGAGGCTCAAAAGAGTGATGCAGGGGCTCAAGAGAATGATGTAGAGGCTTAAGAGAGGGATGTAGAGGCTGAAGAGAATGATGCAGAGGCTCATGAGAGTGATGCAGAGGATCAAGAGAGGGATGCAGAGATTTAAGAGAATGATGCAGAGGCTCAAGAGAGTGATGCAGAGGCTCAAAAGAGTGATGCAGAGGCTTGAGAGAGTGATGCAGAGGCTCAAGAGAGGGATGCTGAGGCTCAAGAGAGTGATGCAGAGGCTTAATAGACTGATGCAGAGGCTCAAGAGAGTGATGCAGAGGCTTAAGAGAGGGACGCAGAGGCTCAAGAGAATGATGCAGAGGCTCAAGAGAGTGTTGCAGAAGGCTCGAGAGAGGGATGCTGAGGCTCCAGAGAGGGTTGCAGAGGCTCAGGAGAGTGATGCAGAGGCTCAAGAGAGAAAGGCAGAGGATCAAGAGAGGGATGCAGAGGCTTAAGAGAGTTATGCAGAGGCTCAAGAGAGTGATGCAGAGGCTCAAGAGAGTGATACAGAGGCTGAAGAGAGTGATGCAGAGGCTCAAGAGAGAGATGCAGACGATCAAGAGAGTGATGCAGAGGCTCAAGAGAGTGATGCAGAGGATCAAAAGAGGGAAGAAGAGGCTCTAGAGAGGGATGCAGAGGTTTACGAAATTGATGCAAAGGCTCAAAAGAGTGATGCAGAGGCTTAAAAGGGTAGTGCAGAGGCTCAGGAGAGTGATGCAGAGGCTCATGAGAGGGATGCAGAGGCTCATGAGAGTGATGCAGAGGCTCAAGAGAGTGATGCAGAGGCTTAAGAGAGTGATGCAGAGGCTTAAGAGAGGGATGCAGAGGATCAAGAGAGGGATGTAGAGGCTCAAGAGAGGGATGCAGAGGCTCAAGTGAGGGATGCAGAGGCACAAGAGAGGGATATAGAGGCTCAAGAGAGGGATGCAGAGGCTCAAGTGAGGGATGCAGAGGCACAAGAGAGGGATGCAGAGGCTCAAGTGAGGGATGCAGAGGCAAAAGAGAGGGATGCAGAGGCTCAAGAGCGGGATGCAAAGGCTTAAGAGAGGCATGCAGAGGCTCAGAAGAATGATGAAGAGGCTCAAGAGAGTGTTGCAGAGGGTCAAGAGAGGGATGCAGAGGCTCACGAGAGTGATTCAGAGGCTCAAGAGAGGGATGCAGAGGCTCAAGAGAGTGATGCAGAGGATCAAGAGAGTGATGCAGAAGCTCAATAGAGTGATGCAGAGGATCAAGAGAGGGAAGCAGAGGCTCTAGAGAGTGATGCAGAGGCTCAAGAGAGTGATGCATTGGCTCAAGAGAGGGATGCTGAGGCTCCAGAGAGGGATGCAGAGGCTAAAGAGTGTGATGCAGAGGCTCAAGAGAGTGATGCAGAGGCTCAACGGACTAAAGGACTAGCAACGAGAGGGAGGAAAAACAGAGGGAAAGGCGAGAGTGAAAAGCGGCGGAAGGAATGAGAACGAAGGGATGGATCTGCGGCGAGAGGGAAGACGATGGGAAGGGCGGGATGGGATAGGGGCGGGAGTGGGAAGGGCAGAAGGATGGAGGATGAGCAGGTTTATGAGAGGGAGGGAGGAAAAGGGAAGGAGAAGGTGCCAGAACGAGAGGAGGGAGTTTGGTAGTAAAATAGGAGAGGGAGTGGGGAGGGTGTTGATAGATGGTTATGATAAATGGATAGATTAATGGAAAATTTATATAGGTAGATATATGGATGGATACATTGATTGCTAAATATATATATAGAGGGATGCATAGATGAGTTGATGGACGGAAAGACAGATGACTATATGGATGGATTGAAAGATGAGTTGATGGACGGATACATGGATAGATAGATGTATATAATGATAAATGGTTGGTTTAATGGGAAGATAGATTGATGGATTGACAGATATAAGTAGATAGATAGATGGATACATTGATGGATACATTTGTGCTAGGTGAACAGTCGAATCAGGTTAAAGAATATCTTTCGATTTGCTATTGCATCAACCGGGATTCGATCGGGGACCATTAGGATTATAACCATCGAACTCTCTCCATTTAGACGCTAGGCCTCCAGTTTGTGTGTGTGTGTGTGTGTATGTGTGTGTGTGTGTGTGTGTGTGTGTGTTAGTTAGAGAGAAATAGATGTAGTAGATATTAAAGAGCATAAATACATTTATTTGATAGGCGGGGTCCAAGAGCTAATAACTCGATTCGGCAGATACATATAGTAAATATAAGGATAAAACACACACACACACACACACACATACACACACACACACACACACACACACACACACACACACACACACACACACACACACACACACACACACACACACACACACACACACACACACACACACACACACACACACTAGTTGATAATGGACTGTTTTGTGTTCGTATCCATGTGTACTATTGTCATGACCGACAGACACGTGAAGCGATATGTGTTTATGTGTACCTGTAATTAAACTGACATGTGTACGGTAATTATCTGTATGTGTCCATTTTAAAAGTACATATTAGTGAATGTTTATTTATGTAAATTGATTGACATATGTACGTATGCGCGCGTTTAGTGTTACAGTAATTTATATGGTTAACATGTATACGTTTGAATGACAGTTTCCCATTATTGTCACATTTTTTGTTACTGTTTCGCTGTTCACTCTCACACTCTCTGACCCCCGTCGACTAATTGTGCTCACGTGTGTTTGTTCAAGGTACGGTAACCATTGGCTTTTTACCCAATAATTTGCAACTATTTGCAAACAAACATTTCTAAAGAACATCTATGTTTCTGATAAATATTCTTTTTCCTAACATACAAGTCAATCACACAGTACCTAACCTCAGTCAGAAACACTTTTCTTACTATCTCTCACAATAACTTTTGCATATATATCCTATCTTAATCAATTTATAATTTAAATTCATAACTGGCAACCCTCTTCCAGCGCCTTAAAGGCCACCAAACATACTTCCTTTCCATTAACCTCTCCCAAAGTATCTTTTGCACCAATACACACACTAGGGGGGCTTTATAGCTGAGTAGACAGCGCTCTCGACTCGTAATCCTAGGGTCAAAGTTCGATCCCCCGGTGATGGCGCAAACGAAAATCAGCAGAGTTTCATTCATTCTGATGCTCCTCTTACCTAGCAGTACATAGGTACTTGTGCATTAGACACCTGTTACGGGCTGCTTTCTGGGTGTGTGTATGTGGAATTTTTTTTATTAGCTAGTAAAAATTGATTGATTCACAGTTGAAAGGCTGGCCGAAAGAGCAGAGCTCAACCCTCGCAAGAACAATATGTGAACACAACTAGATAAATACTAACTAACCACGATCTCTTATAATCTACTACACACGCTACCACCTCCCCCCACCCCACCACCACCCCCCACACCTTCCCCCACTCCCTAAATCACTCTACCTAAGTCATTAAAAATATAAAACAAATCAATTAATACACCAAAAATACTAACTATAAATAAAGGCACCAAATTTTAAACATACAGCGATTCCAGCGTGGTCTATTCGGAGGGGAACGTGTTCTCATCTGGATAGATTGCGATCGAGCCTGTCGGAACGGTTGTGTAACTGCAGGGCACAAATATTTGTGTGTCCCCTCCTGTAGCTGCCTCTGTTTCAACAGGTTCCCTGGATAGCTGGAATTGGCCTGGCCCTAGGAAAGTGGGGAAGGGGTGAAATCCGTTGGGCCCACGGATGGATACCTTGGATCCATAGACCTAGGGTAGGTCTAATCACCTGGGATTCGAACCCACGGTGGGAATAAGGGAGGAGATTTGGGGGAGGAGGGACACAAATGGTTCCTGGAACCAAACTTCACATAAATACGGACACACACACACACCCTTATCCGAACATTCACAGGGACACTCACACACACACATCCATAGACTGTGATAAGGGAGACCATCTGACGGGACACAGATGGCCTCCTGAAACCACAGATGTAACCGGACACATAATCATCCGGACACTCACAGGGACATCCACACTCACCCGGACACTCACAGTGACACTCACACTCACACACAGACACACATCCATAGACACAAACTGTGATAAGGGAGACCATCTGACGGGACACAGATGGCCTCCTGAAACCACAGATGTAACCGGACACATAATCATCCGGACACTCACAGGGACATCCACACTCACCCGGACACTCACAGTGACACTCACACTCACACACAGACACACATCCATAGACACAAACTGTGATAAGGGAGACCATCTGACGGGACACAGATGGCCTCCCGGACCCACAGGGTCCATATCAATACAGATCAATATTTAAATATACATATATATTTATAAATATAAAATTTTTATATGTTTTATTTATTTATTTAAAAATAATAAATTTTATTTATTTAAATATATAATTTTTATCGTATATTTTATTATATAATAAATTTATTTATTTATATAATTTATTATATAATAAATTAATAACAATAAACTGAAAATTCACAAAAACGTGGAAAAACGGCAAAATATTGCCTAATTCGATGATATTTTGTTTAAATCACATAAAGGAAAAGGGGGATGATAAACGTCAAAATATTGCTAAATTCGATAATTTTTAGTAAAAAAAAAAATGCAAGGAAACTTGCTAAAAAATGCAATATTATGCGAAATTCTGAGATTTGAAGGCCAAATCACATATCGTGAGAAAACATGAAATAGTATCTAAATATTGGTAAAAACGAATATATTTACGTCAAATCACACTATATGAAAAACGTGAAAAAGTCACTATATTACCAAATATGAGGATTTTAACTTCAAATTATAAGGCGAGCTTTCGTATTACTTAGATCCTAAAAAAGATATATTAAAAAGGTTGTTTCCAATACAAATGATACAAATCAATGTGTTTTCATTAGAATTTACTAAAATGTTGCTGATTTTATGTTTATATTACCAATGAAAGATGTACACGTAAAACCGCTCTAATCCGGCTGAAACGTCGATATATGCAATAAAAACAGAACTTCTACCCTTTTAAATATCTTACACAGTATCTTAACGAGAAACAAATAGTTGGTTGAAAATAAAGTATTTATGGTTAATTTCTAACCAATTATATGTTTGCATCATTTTTATCGTATATATAATGAATAATAACAATAAACTGAAAATTCACACAAACGTGGAAAAACGGCAAAATAGGGCCTAATAAGTACTTTCGCGCTCCGTGGAAACTTGTGGTTGACAGGGGGTAGGTGGCCCCTCCGTGCGGGTAAGCGCGCGGTGACACCCAAATGTGTATACTCGTTCCAGCTTTCTCACCTTAATTTTCGTGCTACGTTGCTCGTTTTGGTATCATTGTGTTCGCAATTAAATTCTCTACAAGTGTGTATAAATATAATCTCCAGAAGCCTAGCGTGACTCCCAACAGCAAAGCGTAAAGTCGGCAAAAACGCACAAAATCAGTAACATGTGCATTCTCGTTCCATTTTTTTACCTTAATTCTCGTGCTACGTCGCTCGTTTTGGTATCATTGTGTTCGCAATTAAATTCCCTACAGATGTGTATGAATAAAATGTACAAAAGGCTGGAGTGCCTCCCCGCAGAAAAGCCTAAAGTTACCCGTGAACGAGCACCATTTTGTACATTGCAACCTAATGTTCAACTCGTTCAATTTGATAACATCAAATTTTGTGCTACGTCGCTCATTTTGGTATCAAATTGTTCGCAATAAAAAGGCGATTATTTTAAAACTAGTCCCAGAATAATAGAGCAATAACTGGATTTTTAACAAATATTTTAATTCTGGACGCTCATCATCACAAATTAATTTATATCTTTCCAGTGTTCTGACATAAATATTTGTGTTACATCTTTCATTTTGTTATCAAATTGTTCGCAATAAAAAGGCGCACATTTTAAAACAAGTCCCAAGATAATAGGACAATAAATAGAATTTTAACAAATATTTTAATATTCGGACCATAGGCCTATTTATAAAATTTCAAGTGTTTGGACATCAAGTTTCATGTTATATCTTTGATTTTGGTATCAAATTGTGTGCAATCTAAAGGCGCTTTTTTTTAAAACCCCTACCAGATTGATCTGATAAAATTTAAATTTTTAAAAAATATTTTAATGAGTGACTCAGTATTGCGTCGTTGGAACCCATTCAGTAGAAAAATGAGTGACGAGATAATCAGTCTGTGGAACGCGAAAGTGTTGGCCTAATTTGATGATAATGGCCTAATTCTGTGATGCAGAGGGTCAAGAGAGGGATGCAGGGGCTCAAGAGATTGATGGAGAGGCTCAAGAGAGTGATTCAGAGATTTACGAGAGTGATGCAGAGGCTTAAGAGAGTGATGCAGAGGCTCAAGAGAGGGATGAATAGGCTCAAAAGAGGGATGCAGAGGCTAAAGTGAGGGATGCAGAGGCACAAGAGAAAGATGCAGAGGCACTTGAGTGCCTCTGATGATGCAGAGGCTCAAGAGAGGGATGCAGAGGCTTAAGAGAGTGATGCAAAGGCTCAAGAGAGGGATGCAGAGGCTCAAGAGAATGATGTAGAGGCTCAAGAGAGTGATGCAGAGGATCAAGAGAGTGATGCAGAGAATGAAGAGAGAGATGCAGAGGCTTAGGAGAGTGATGCAGAGGCTCAAGAGAGTGATGCAGGGGCTCAAGAGAATGATGGAGAGGCTCAAGAGAGTGATTCAGAGGTTTACAAGAGTGATGCACAGGCTTAAGAGAGTGATGCAGAGGCTCAAGAGAGGGATGAATAGGCTCAAAAGAGGGATGCAGAGGCTAAAGTGAGGGATGCAGAGGCACAAGAGAAAGATGCAGAGGCACTTGAGTGCCTCTGATGATGCAGAGGCTCAAGAGAGGGATGCAGAGGCTTAAGAGAGTGATGCAAAGGCTCAAGAGAGGGATGCAGAGGCTCAAGAGAATGATGTAGAGGCTCAAGAGAGTGATGCAGAGGATCAAGAGAGTGATGCAGAGGATGAAGAGAGAGATGCAGAGGCTTAGGAGAGTGATGCAGAGGCTCAAGAGAGTGATGCAGGGGCTCAAGAGAATGATGTAGAGGCTTAAGAGAGGGATGTAGAGGCTCAAGAGAATGATGCAGAGGCTCAAGAGAGTGATGCAGAGGATCAAGAGAGGGATGCAGAGGTTTAAGAGAATGATGCAGAGGCTCAAGAGAGTGATGCAGAGGCTCAAAAGAGTGATGCAGAGGCTTGAGAGAGTGATGCAGAGGCTCAGGAGAGGGATGCTGAGGCTCAAGAGAGTGATGCAGAGGCTTAATTGAGGGATGCAGAGGCTCAAGAGAGTGATGCAGAGGCTTAAGAGAGGGATGCAGAGGCTCAAGAGAATGATGCAGAGGCTGAGGAGAGTGTTGCAGAAGGCTCGAGAGAGGGATGCTGAGGCTCCAGAGAGGGTTGCAGAGGCTCAGGAGAGTGATGCAGAGGCTCAAGAGAGAAAGGCAGAGGATCAAGAGAGGGATGCAGAGGCTTAAGAGAGTTATGCAGAGGCTCAAGAGAGTGATGCAGAGGCTCAAGAGAGTGATACAGAGGCTGAAGAGAGTGATGCAGAGGCTGAAGAGAGTGATGCAGACGATCAAGAGAGTGATGCAGAGGCTCAAGAGAGTGATGCAGAGGATCAAAAGAGGGAAGAAGAGGCTCAAGAGAGGGATGCAGAGGTTTAAGAAATTTATGCAAAGGCTCAAAAGAGTGATGCAGAGGCTTAAAAGGGTAGTGCAGAGGCTCAAGAGAGTGATGCAGAGGGTCAAGAGAGGGATGCAGGGGCTCATGAGACTGATGCAGAGGCTCAAGAGAGTGATGCAGAGGCTTAAGAGAGTGATGCAGAGGCTTAAGAGAGGGATGCAGAGGATCTAGAGAGGGATGTAGAGGCTCAAGAGAGGGATGCAGAGGCTCAAGTGAGGGATGCAGAGGCACAAGAGAGTGATGCAGAGGCTCAAAAGAGGGATGCAGAGGCTAACGAGAGGGATATAGAGGCTCAAGAGAGGGATGCAGAGGCTCATGTGAGGGATACAGAGGCACAAGAGAGGGATGCAGAGGCTCAAGAGCGGGATGCAAAGGCTTAAGAGAGGGATGCAGAGGCTCAGAAGAATGATTCAGAGGCTCAAGAGAGTGCTGCAGAGGGTCAAGAGAGGGATGCAGAGGCTCACGAGAGTGATTCAGAGGCTCAAGAGAAAGATGCAGAGGCTCAAAAGAGTGATGCAGAGGATCAAGAGAGTGATGCAGAAGCTCAATAGAGTGATGCAGAGGATCAAGAGAGGGAAGCAGAGGCTCTAGAGAGTGATGCAGAGGCTCAAGAGAGTGATGCATTGGCTCAAGAGAGGGATGCTGAGGCTCCAGAGAGGGATGCAGAGGCTAAAGAGAGTGATGCAGAGGCTCAAGAGAGAGAGATGCAGAGGCTTAAGAGAGTGATGCAGAGGCTCAAGAGAGTAATACAGAGGCTCAAGCGAGTGATGCAGAGGCTCAACGGACTAAAGGACTAGCAACAGGAGGGAGGAAAAACAGAGGGAAAGGCGAGATTGAGAAGCGGCGGAAGGAATGAGAACGAAGGGATGGATCTGCGGCGAGAGGGAAGACGATGGGAAGGGCGGGATGGGATAGGGGCGGGAGTGGGAAGGGCAGAAGGATGGAGGATGAGCAGGTTTATGAGAGGGAGGAAAAGGGAAGGAGAAGGTGCCAGAACGAGAGGAGGGAGTTAGGTAGTAAAATAGGAGAGGGAGTGGGGAGGGTGTTGATAGATGGTTATGATAAATGGATAGATTAATGGAAAATTTATATAGGTAGATAGATGGATGGATACATTGATTGCTAAATATATATATGGACGGATAGACGGATGCATAGATGAGTTGATGGACGGAAAGACAGATGACTATATGGATGGATAGAAAGATGAGTTGATGGACGGATATATGGATAGATAGATGTATATAATGATAAATGGTTGGTTTAATGGGAAGATAGATTGAAGGATTGCCATATATAAGTAGATAGATAGATGGATACATTGATGGATACATTTGTGCTAGGTGAACAGTCGAATAAGGTTAAAGAATACCTTTCGATTTGCTATTGCATCAACCGGGATTCGATCGGGGACCATTAGGATTATAACCATCGAACTCTCTCCATTTAGACGCTAGGCCTCCAGTTTGTGTGTGTGTGTGTATGTGTGTGTGTGTGTGTGTGTGTGTTTGTGTGTTTGTTAGAGAGAAATAGATGTAGTAGATATAAAAGAGGATAAATACATTTATTTGATAGGCGGGGTCCAAGAGCTAATAACTCGATTCTGCAGATACATATAGTAAATATAAGGATAAAACACACACACACACACACACAAACACACACACACACACACACACACACACACACACACACACACACACACACACCTCATTCAGGGGCCTCGTAGCCTGGTGGATTGCGCGCAGGACTCGTAATTCTGTGGCGCGGGTTCGATTCCCGCACGAGGCAGAAACAAATGGGCAAAGTTTCTTTCACCCTAAGTGCCCCTGTTACCTAGCAGTAAATAGGTACCTGGGAGTTAGTCAGCTGTCACGGGCTGCTTCCTGGGGTGTGTGTGTGTGTGGGGTGGAAAAAAAAAGTAGTTAGTAAACAGTTGATTGACAGTTGAGAGGCGGGCCGAAAGAGCAAAGCTCAACCCCCGCAAAAACACAACTAGTAAACACACACACACACAGAGGTGGGACCAAAAAGCCAGAGCTCAACCCCTGCAAACAGAACCAGGTGAGAATACACACACACACATACATACACACTCACACACACACACACACACACTAGTTGATAATGGACTGTTTTGTGTTCGTATCCATGTGTACTATTGTCATGACCGACAGACACGTGAAGCGATATGTGTTTATGTGTACCTGTAATTAAACTGACATGTGTACGGTAATTATCTGTATGTGTCCATTTTAAAAGTACATATTAGTGAATGTTTATTTATGTAAATTGATTGACATATGTACGTATGCGCGCGTTTAGTGTTACTGTAATTTATATGGTTAACATGTATACGTTTGAATGACATAGTTTCCCATTGTTGTCACATTTTTTGTTACTGTTTCGCTGTTCACTCTCACACTCTCTGACCCCCGTCGACTAATTGTGCTCACGTGTGTTTGTTCAAGGTACGGTAACCATTAGCTTTTTACCCAATAATTTGCAACTATTTGCAAACAAACATTTCTAAAGAACATCTATGTTTCTGATAAATATTCTTTTTCCTAACATAGAAGTCAATCACACAGTACCTAACCTCAGTCAGAAACACTTTTCTTACTATCTCTCACAATAACTTTTGCATATATATCCTATCTTAATCAATTTATAATTTAAATTCATAACTGGCAACCCTCTTCCAGCGCCTTAAAGGCCACCAAACATACTTCCTTTCCATTAACCTCTCCCAAATTATCTTTTGCACCAATACACACACTAGGGGGCTTTATAGCTGAGTAGACAGCGCTCTCGACTCGTAATCCTAGGGTCAAAGTTCGACCCCCCGGTGATGGCGCAAACGAAAATCAGCAGAGTTTCATTCATTCTGATGCTTCTCTTACCTAGCAGTACATAGGTACTTGTGCATTAGACACCTGTTACGGGCTGCTTTCTGGGTGTGTGTATGTGGAATTTTTTTTATTAGCTAGTAAAAATTGATTGATTCACAGTTGAAAGGCTGGCCGAAAGAGCAGAGCTCAACCCTCGCAAGAACAATATGTGAACACAACTAGATAAATACTAACTAACCACGATCTCGTATAATCTACTACACACGCTACCACCTCCCCCCCCCCCCCCCCCCACCTTCCCCCACTCCCTAAATCACTCTACCTTAGTCATTAAAAATATAAAACAAATCAATTAATACACCAAAAAGTACTAACTATAAATAAAGGAACCAAATTTTAAACATACAGCGACTCCAGCGTGGTCTATTCGGAGGAGAACGTGTTCTCATCTGGATAGATTGCGATCGAGCCTGTCGGAACGGTTGTGTAACTGCAGGGCACAAATATTTGTGTGTCCCCTCCTGTAGCTGCCTCTGTTTCGACAGGTTCCCTGGATAGCTGGAATTGGCCTGGCCCTAGGAAAGTGGGGAAGGGATCCCGTTGGGCCCACGGATGGATACCTTGGATCCATAGACCTAGGGTAGGTCTAATCACCTGGGATTCGAACCCACGGTGGGAATACGGGAGGGACACAAATGGTTCCTGGAACCAAACCTCACATAAATCCGGACACTCACACCCTTATCCGAACATTCACAGGGACACTCACACACATCCATAGACTGTGATAAGGGAGACCATCTGAGGGGACACAGATGGCCTCCTGAAACCACAGATGTAACCGGACACATAATCATCCGGACACTCACAGGGACATCCACACTCACCCGGACACTCACAGTGACACTCACACTGACACACAGACACACATCCATAGACACAAACTGTGATAAGGGAGACCATCTGAGGGGACACAGATGGCCTCCCGGACCCACAGGGTCCATATCCATACAGATCAATATTTAAATATACATATATATTTATAAATATAAATTTTTTATATATTTTATTTATTTATTTAAATAAATATTATTTATTTAAAAATAATAAATTTTATTTATTTAAATATATCATTTTTATCGTATATTTTATTATATAATAAATTTATTTATTTATATAATTTATTATATAATAAATTAATAACAATAAACTGAAAATTCACAAAAACGTGGAAAAACGGCAAAATATTGCCTAATTCGATGATATTTTGTTTAAATCACATAAAGGAAAAGGGGGATGATAAACGTCAAAAAATTCGATAATTTTTAGTAAAAAAAAATGCAAGAAAACTTGCTAAAAAATGCAATATTATGCGAAATTCTGAGATTTGAAGGCCAAATCACATATCGTGAGAAAACATGAAATAGTATCTAAATATTGGTAAAAACGAATATATTTACGTCAAATCACACTATATGAAAAACGTGAAAAAGTCACTATATTACCAAATATGAGGATTTTAACTTCAAATTATAAGGGGAGCTTTCGTATTACTTAGAACCTAAAAAAGATATATTAAAAAGGTTGTTTCCAATACAAATGATACAAATCAATGTGTTTTCATTAGAATTTACTAAAATTTTGCTGATTTTATGTTTATATTACCAATGAAAGATGTACACGTAAAACCGCTCTAATCCGGCTGAAACGTCGATATATGCAATAAAAATAGAACTTCTACCCTTTTAAATATCTTACACAGTATCTTAACGAGAAACAAATAGTTGGTTGAAAATAAAGAATTTATGGTTAATTTCTAACAAATTATATGTTTGCATCATTTTTATCGTATATATAATGAATAATAACAATAAACTAAAAATTCACAAAAACGTGGAAAAACGGCAAAATATGGCCTAATTTGATGATAATGGCCTAATTCTGTGATGCAGAGGGTCAAGAGAGTGATGGAGAGGCTCAAGAGAGGGATGCAGGGGCTCAAGAGAATGATGTAGAGGCTTAAGAGAGGGATGTAGAGGCTCAAGAGAATGATGCAGAGGCTCAAGAGAGTGATGCAGAGGATCAAGAGAGGGATGCAGAGGTTTAAGAGAATGATGCAGAGGCTCAAGAGAGTGATGCAGAGGCTCAAAAGAGTGATGCAGAGGCTTGAGAGAGTGATGCAGAGGCTCAAGAGAGTGATGCAGAGGCTTAATAGAGGGATGCAGAGGCTCAAGAGAGTGATGAAGAGGCTTAAGAGAGGGATGCAGAGGTTGAAGAGAATGATGAAGAGGCTGAAGAGAGTGTTGCAGAAGGCTCGAGAGAGGAATGCTGAGGCTCCAGAGAGGGTTGCAGAGGCTCAGGAGAGTGATGCAGAGGCTCAAGAGAGAAAGTCAGAGGATCAAGAGAGGGATGCAGAGGCTTAAGAGAGTTATGCAGAGGCTCAAGAGAGTGATGCAGAGGCTCAAGAGAGTGATACAGAGGCTCAAGAGAGTGATGCAGAGGCTGAAGAGAGTGATGCAGACGATCAAGAGAGTGATGCAGAGGCTCAAGAGAGTGATGCAGAGGATCAAAAGAGGGAAGAAGAGGCTCAAGAGAGGGATGCAGAGGTTTAAGAAATTGATGCAAAGGCTCACAAGAGTGATGCAGAGGCTTAAAAGGGTAGTGCAGAGGCTCAAGAGAGTGATGCAGAGGCTCAAGAGAGGGATACAGGGGTTCATGAGAGTGATGCAGAGGCTCAAGAGAGTGATGCAGAGGCTTAAGAGCGTGATGCAGAGGCTTAAGAGAGGGATGCAGAGGATCAAGAGAGGGATGTAGAGGCTCAAGAGAGGGATGCAGAGGCTCAAGTGAGGGATGCAGAGGCACAAGAGAGTGATGCAGAGGCTCAAAAGAGGGATGCAGAGGCTCAAGAGAGGGATATAGAGGCTCAAGAGAGGGATGCAGAGGCTCAAGTGAGGGATACAGAGGCACAAGAGAGGTATGCAGAGGCTCAAGAGCGGGATGCAAAGGCTTAAGAGAGGGATGCAGAGGCTCAGACGAATGATGAAGAGGCTCAAGAGAGTGTTGCAGAGGGTCAAGAGAGGGATGCAGAGGCTCACGAGAGTGATTCAGAGGCTCAAGAGAGGGATGCAGAGGCTCAAGAGAGTGATGCAGAGGATCAAGAGAGGAAAGCAGAGGCTCTAGAGAGTGATGCAGAGGCTCAAGAGAGTAATGCATTGGCTCAAGAGAGGGATGCTGAGGCTCCAGAGAGGGATGCAGAGGCTAAAGAGAGTGATGCAGAGGCTCAAGAGAGAGATGCAGAGGCTTAAGAGAGTGATGCAGAGGCTCAAGAGAGTAATGCAGAGCCTCAAGAGAGTGATGCAGAGGCTCAAGAGAGAGATGCAGAGGCTTAAGAGAGTTATGCAGAGGCTCAAGAGAGTAATGCAGAGGCTCAAGAGAGGGATGCAGAGGCTCAACGGACTAAAGGACTAACAACGGGAGGGAGGAAAAACAGAGGGAAAGGCGAGAGTGAAAAGCGGCGGAAGGAATGAGAACGAAGAGATGGATCTGCGGCGAGAGGGAAGACGATGGGAAGGGCGGGATGGGATAGGGGCGGGAGTGGGAAGGGCAGAAGGATGGAGGATGAGCAGGTTTATGAGAGGGGGGAAAAGGGAAGGAGAAGGTGCCAGAACGAGAGGAGGGAGTTTGGTAGTAAAATAGGAGAGGGAGTGGGGAGGGTGTTGATAGATGGTTATGATAAATGGATAGATTAATGGAAAATTTATATTGGTAGATAGATGGATGGATACATTGATTGCTAAATATATATATGGACGGATAGACGGATGCATAGATGAGTTGATGGACGGAAAGACAGATGACTATATGGATGGATAGAAAGATGAGTTGATGGACGGATACATGGATAGATAGATGTATATAATGATAAATGGTTGGTTTAATGGGAAGATAGATTGATGGATTGACAGATATAAGTAGATAGATAGATGGATACATTGATGGATACATTTGTGCTAGGTGAACAGTCGAATCAGGTTAAAGAATATCTTTCGATTTGCTATTGCATCAACCGGGATTCGATCGGGGACCATTAGGATTATAACCATCGAACTCTCTCCATTTAGACGCTAGGCCTCCAGTTTGTGTGTGTGTGTGTGTGTGTGTGTGTATGTGTGTGTGTGTGTGTGTGTGTTAGTGTGTGTGTTAGTTAGAGAGAAATAGATGTAGTAGATATAAAAGAGGATAAATACATTTATTTGATAGGCGGGGTCCAAGAGCTAATAACTCGATTCGGCAGATACATATAGTAAATATAAGGATAAAACACACACACACACACACACACACACACACACACACACACACACACACACACACACACACACACACACACACACACACACACACACACACACACACACACACACACACACACACACACACACACACACACACACTAGTTGATAATGGACTGTTTTGTGTTCGTATCCATGTGTACTATTGTCATGACCGACAGACACGTGAAGCTATATGTGTTTATGTGTACCTGTAATTAAACTGACATGTGTACGGTAATTATCTCTGTGTGTCCATTTTAAAAGTACATATTAGTGAATGTTTATTTATGTAAATTGATTGACATATGTACGTATGCGCGCGTTTAGTGTTACAGTAATTTATATGGTTAACATGTATACGTTTGAATGACAGTTTCCCATTATTGTTACATTTTTTGTTACTGTTTCGCTGTTCACTCTCACACTCTCTGACCCCCGTCGACTAATTGTGCTCACGTGTGTTTGTTCAAGGTACGGTAACCATTGTCATTTTACCCAATAATTTGCAACTATTTGCAAACAAACATTTCTAAAGAACATCTATGTTTCTGATAAATATTCTTTTTCCTAACATACAAGTCAATCACACAGTACCTAACCTCAGTCAGAAACACTTTTCTTACTATCTCTCACAACGTCTTTTGCACATATATCCTATCTTAATAAATTTATAATTTAAATTCATAACTGGCAACCCTCTTCCAGCGCCTTAAAGGCCACCAAACATCATTCCTTTCCATTAACCTCTCCCAAATTATCTTTTGCACCAATACACACACTAGGGGGCTTTATAGCTGAGTGGACAGCGCTCTCGACTCGTAATCCTAGGGTCAAAGTTCGATCCCCCGGTGATGTCGCAAACGAAAATCAGCAGAGTTTCATTCATTCTGATGCTCCTCTTACCTAGCAGTACATAGGTACTTGTGCATTAGACACCTGTTACGGGCTGCTTCCTGGGTGTGTGTATGTGGAATTTTTTTTTATTAGCTAGTAAAAATTGATTGATTAACAGTTGAGAGGCGGGCCAAAAGAGCAGAGCTCAACCATCGCAAGAACAACTAGGTGAACACAACTAGATAAACACTAACTAACCACGATCTCTTATAATCTACTACACATGCTACCACCCCCCCCCCCCCGACATCCCTCTCTTGAGCCTCTGTCACTCTCTTCAGCCTCTGCATCACCCTCTTCAGCCTCTGCACCCCTCTCTTAAACCTCTGCATCACTCTCTTAAGCCTCTGCATCACTCTCGTAAGCCTCTGCATCCCTCTCTTAAGCCTCTGCATAATTGTCTTGAGTCCCTCCATCACTCTCTTGAGCCTCTGCATCCTTCTCTTGAGCCTCTGCATAAGTCTCTTGAGTCTCTGAATCCCTCCCTTGAGCCTCTGAATCCCTCTCATGAGCCTCTGCATCACTCTCTTCATCCTCTGTATCCCTCTCTTAAGCCTCTGCATCACTCTCTTAAGCCTCTGCATCACTCTCGTGAGCCTCTGAATCACTCTGTTGAGCCTCTGCATCACTTTCTTGAGCCCCGGCATCCCTCTCTTGAGCCTCTACATCACTCTCTTGAGCCTCTGCATCAACCTCTTAAGCCTCTGCATCCCTCTTTTGAGCCTCTGCATCACTTTCTTAAGCCTCTGCATCCCTCTCTTGATCCTCTGCATCACTCTCGTAAGCGTCTGCATCACTCTCTTGAGCCTCTGCATAACTCTCTTGAGTGTCTGCATCACTGTCTTGAGCCTCTGCACCCCTCTCTAGAGCCTCTGCGACACTATCTTCAGCCTCAGCATCACTCTCTTAAGCCTCTGAATCCCTCTCTTGAGCTTCTGAATCCCTCTCTTGAGCCTCGGTATCACTCTCTCGAGCCTCTGCATCACTCTCTTGATCCTCTGCATCACTGTTGAGCTTCTCCATCACTCTCTTAAGCCTCTGCATCACTCTCTAGAGCCTCTGCATCACTTTCTTCAGCCTCTGCATCACTCTCTTAAGCAACTGCTTCCCTCTCTTGATCCTCTGCATCATTCTCTAGAGCCTCTGCATCACTCTCTTGATCCTCTGCATCACTCTCTTGAGCCTCTGCATCACTCACTTGAGCCTCTGCATCACTCTCTTGAGCCTCTGCATCACTCTCTTAAGCCACTGCTTCCCTCTCTTGATCCTCTGCATCACTCTCTAGAGCCTCTGCATCACTCTCTTGATCCTCTGCAACACTCTCTTGAGCCTCTGCATCACTCTCCTGAGCCTCTGCATTACTCTCTTGAGCCTCTGCATCACTCTCTTGAGCCTCTGCATCACTCTCTTAAGCCTCTGCATCTCTCTCTTCAGCCTCTGCATCACTCTCTTGAGTCTCTGCATCACTCTCTGTAGTCTCTGCATCCCTCTCTTGAGCCTCTGGAAAACGTGGAAAAACGCGAATACGTACAGACAGCCAGAATTTGGCTCCAAAATATAACTCAAGGGTAGAATTTGGGATGTTTTGGGTATTTTGAAAACTGCAGGGGGGTTTGGGCAAAATGTGACCCATCGCCGCTCTCAGTAATTTGCATATTTTCGGTATAAAAGTCGTAATTTCAAACAGCGAATACGTACAGAGAGCCAGAATTTGGCTACAAAATATGGCACAAGCGTCAAATTTGGGATGTTTGGGATATTTTGAAAACTGCAATGGGGGTTTGGGCAAAATGTGACCCATCGCCGCTCGCAGTAATTGGCATATTTTCGGTATAAAAAGTCGTAATTTGAAACTGCGAATACGAGCAGAGAGCCAGAATTTGGCTCCAAAATATGCCTCAAGGGTCGAATTTGGCATGTTTGGGATGCTTTGAAAACTGCAGGGGGGTTTGGGCTAAATGTGACCCCTCGCCGTTCTCAGTAATTGGCATATTTTCGGTATAAAAATTCGTTATTTCAAACTGCAAATACATGCAGAGATCCTGAATTTGGCTCCAAAATATGATTCAACTGTCGAATTTGGGATGTTTGGGATATTTTGAAAACTGCAGTGGGGTTTGATCAAAATGTGACCCATAGCTGCTCTCAGTAATTGGCATAATTTCGTTATAAAAAGTCGTAATTTCAAACTGCGAATACGTGCAGAGAGTCATAACATGGCTCCAAAATATTTCTCAAGGGTCGAATTTGGGATGTTTGGGATATTTTGAAAACTGCAGGGAGGGTTTGGGCAAAATGTGACCCATAGCTGCTTTCAGTAATTGGCATATTTTCGGTATAAAAAGTCGTAATTTCATATAGCGAATACGTTCAGAGTGCCAGAATTTGGCTCCAAAATATTGCTCAAGGGTCGAATTTGGGATGTTTGGGATATTTGGAAAACTGCAGGGGGGTTTGGGCAAAATGTGATCCATCGCAGCTCTCAGTAATTGGCATATTTTCGGTATAAAAAGTCGTAATTTCAAACTGTTAACACGTCATGAGAGCCAGAATTTGGCTCCAAAATATTGCTATAGCGTCGAATTTTAGATGTTTGGGATATTTTGAAAACTGCAGGGGGGGGGGGGCAAAATGTGACCCATCGCCTCTCTCAGTTATTATCATATTGTAGGTATAAAAAGTCGTAAATTCAAACTGCGAACACGTGCCAAGAGCCATAATTTATCTCTAAAATATTGCTCAATCGTCGCACTTTTTGGATGTTTGGGATATTTTGAAAAAAAAAATTTTATATCCCAAAAATATTTTGGGATATTTTGAGGCTCAAGAAAGTGATGCAGGGGCTCAAGAGAGGGATGCAGAAGCTCAAGAGAGTGATGCAGAGGCTCAAGAGAGGGATGCAGAGGCTATAGAGAGTGATGTAGAGGCTCAAGAGAGTGATGCAGAGGCTCAAGAGAATGATGCAGAGCCTCAAGAGAGGGAAGCAGAGGCTT
Source organism: Procambarus clarkii (assembly GCF_040958095.1). Classification (NCBI taxonomy): domain Eukaryota; kingdom Metazoa; phylum Arthropoda; class Malacostraca; order Decapoda; family Cambaridae; genus Procambarus; species Procambarus clarkii. The sequence continues at coordinate 31,255,098 of NC_091198.1, forward strand.
ATGAGAGTAATGCAGAGGCTGAAGAGAGTGATGCAGAGACTCTAGAGAGTGATGCAGAGGCTTAAGAGAGTGATGCAGAGGCTTAAGAGAGGGATGTAGAGGCTCAAGAGAGTGATGCAGAGGCACAAGAGAGTGATGCAGAGGCTTAGGAGACTGATGCAGAGGCTCAAGAGAGTGATGAAGAGGATTATGAGAGTGATGCAGAGGCTTAAGAGAGTGATGCAGAGGATCAAGAGACTGATGCAGAGGCTCAAGAGAGGGATGTAGAGGCTCAAGAGAGTGATGCAGAGGCACAAGAGAGTGATGCAGAGGCTTAGGAGACTGATGCAGAGGCTCAAGAGAGTGATGCAGAGGATGAAGAGTGTGATGCAGAGGTTCAGGAGAGGGATGCAGAGGCTCAATAAAGTGATTCAGAGGCTTAAGAGAAGGATGAAGAGGCTTAAGAGAATGATGCAAAGACTCAAGAGAGGGATGCAGAGGCTCATGAGAGAGATGCAGGAGTTCTAGAGAGGGATGCAGATGCTCAAGAGAGGGATGCAGAGGATAAGAAAGTGATGCAGAGGCTGAAGAGAGGGATGCAGAGGCTTAAGAGAATGATGCAAAGACTCAAGAGAGTGATGCAGAGGCTCAAGAGAGTGATTCAGAGGCTTATGAGAGTGATGCAGAGGCTTAAGAGAGGGATGCAGAGGCTCAGGAGAGGGATGCAGAGGCTCAAGAGAGGGCACAGGCTCAGGAGAGGAATGCAGAGTCTCAAGAGATGGAAGCAGAGGCTGAAGTGAGGGATGCAGAGGCACAAGAGAGGGATGTAGAGGCTCTTGAGAGTGATGCAGAGGCTCAAGAGAGGGATGCAGAGGCTTATGAGAGTGATGCAAAGGCTCAAGGGAGGGATGCAGAGGCTCATGAGAGGGATGCAGGAGTTAAAGAGAAGGATGCAGAGGCTCAAGAGAGGGATGAATAGGCTCAAGAGAGGGATGCAGAGGCTCAAGAGAGGGATGCAGAGGCTAAAGTGAGGGATGCAGAGGCACAAGAGAAAGATGCAGAGGCACTTGAGAGTGATAACAAAGGCTTAAGAGAGTGATGCAGAAGCTTACGAGAGTGATGCAGAGGCTTAAGAGAGTTATGCAGAGGCTCAAGAGAGGGATGAATAGGCTCAAGAGAGGCATGCAGAGGCTCAAGAGAGGGATGCAGAGGCTAAAGTGAGGAATGCAGAGGCACAAGAGAAAGAAGCAGAGGCACTTGAGAGTGATTCAAAGGCTCAAGAGAGGGATGAAGAGGCTCAAGAGAGTGATGTAGAGGCTTAGGAGAGGGATGCAGAGGCTCAAGATAACGATGCAGAGGCTCAAGAGTGTGATGCAGAGGATCAAGAGAGTGATGCAGACGCTGAAGAGAGAGATGCAGAGGCTCTTGAGAGTGACGCAGATGCTCAAGAGAGGGATGCAGAAGCTTATGAGAGTGATGCAAAGGCTCAAGAGAGGGATGCAGAGGCTCATGAGAGGGATGCAGGAGTTCAAGAGAGTGATGCAGAGGCTCGAGAGAGTGATGCAGAGGCTCAAGAGGAGGATTTAGAGGTTTAAGAGAATGATGCAGAGACCTCAAGAGAGTAATGCAGATGCTCAAGAGAGTGATGCAGAGGATCAAGAGAGTGATGCAGAGGCTGAAGAGAGTGTTGCATAGGCTTAAGAGAGGGATGCAGTGGCTCAAGAGAGGGATGTAGAGGCTCAAGTGAGTGATGCAGAGGCTCAAGAGAGTGATGCAGAGGCTGAAGAGAGAGAGATGCAGAGCCTTAAGAGAGTGATGCAGAGGTTCAAGAGAGTGATGCAGAAGCACAAGAGAATGAGGTAGAGGCTTAAGAAAGGGATGCAGAGGCTCAAGAGAATGATGCAGGGGATCAAGAGAATGATGCAGAGGCTTAAGAGAGGAATGCAGAGGCTGAAGAGAAGGACGCAGAGGCTTAAGAGAGGGATGCAGAGGCTGAAGAGAATGACGCAGAGGCTTAAGAGAGTGATGCAGAGGCTTAGGAGACTGGCAGAGGCTCAAGAGAGTGATGCAGTGGATGAAGAGTGTGATGCAGAGGTCCAAGAGAGGGATGCAGAGGCTCAAGAGAGTGATTCAGAGGCTTACGAGATTGATGCAGAGGCTTAAGAGAGTGATGCAGAGGCTTAAGAGAAGGATGCAGAGGCTTTGGAGAGTGATGCAAAGAATCAAGAGAGGGATGCAGAGGCTCAAGAGAGGAATGCAGAGGCTTAAGAAAGTGATGCAGAGGCTGAAGAGAGGGATGCAGAGGCTTAAAAGGGTGATGCAGAAGTCCAAGAGAGTGATGCAGAGGCTCAAGAGAGGGATGCAGGGATTCAAGAGAGTGATGCAGAGGCTCAAGAGAGGAATGCAGAGGCTTAAAAGAAGGATGAAGAGGCTTAAGAGAGTGATGCAAAGACTCAAGAGAGGGATGCAGAGGCTCAAGAGAGTGATATAGAGGCTCAAGAGAGTAATGCAGCGGCTCAAGAGAGTGATGCAGAGGATCAAGAGAGTGATGCAGAGGCTCAAGAGAGTGATGCAGAGGATCAAGAGATTTAAACAGTGGCTTAAGAGAGTGATGCAGAGGCTGAAGAGAGTGGTGCAGAGGCTCAAGAGAGGGATGCAGAGGCTCAAGAGAGTGATTCAGAGGCTTACGAGAGTGATGCAGAGGCTTAAGCGAGGGATGCAGAGGCTCAAGAGAGGGATGAATAGGGTCAAGAGAGCGATGCAGAGGCTCAAGAGAGTGTTGCAGAGGCTCAAGAGTGGGATGCAGAGGCTCAAGAGAGTGATGCAGAGGCTCAAGAGAGTGATGCAGAGGCTCAAGAGAGTTATGCAGAGGCTCAAGAGAGTTATGCAGAGGATCAAGAGAATAATGTAGAGGCTTAAGAGAGGGATGCAGAGGCTCAAGAGTATGATGCAGAGGCTCAAGAGGGTGATGCAGACGATGAAGAGAGAGATGCAGAGGCTCTTGAGAGTGACGCAGATGCTCAAGAGAGGGATGCAGAGGCTTAAGAGACTGATGCAAAGGCTCAACAGAGGGATGCAGAGGCTCATGAGAGGGATTCAGGAGTTCAAGAGAGTTATGCAGAGGCTCGAGAGAGTGATGCATAGGCTCAAGAGAAGGATTTAGAAGTTTACGAGAGTGATGCAGAGACCTCAAGAGAGTGATGCAGAGGCTCAAGAGAGTGATGGAAAGACTCTAGAGAGGGATGCAGAGACTGAAGAGAGTGGTGCAGAGGCTCAAGAGAGGGATGCAGAGGCTCAAGAGAGTGATTCAGAGGCTTACGAGAGTGATGCAGAGGCTTAAGAGAGTGATGCAGAGGCTTAAGAGAGGGATGCATAGGCTCAAGAGAGGGATGAATACACTCAAGAGAGGGATGCAGAGGCTCAAGAGAGTGATTCAGAGGCTTACGAGAGTGATGCAGAGGCTTAAGAGAGTGATGCAGAGGCTTAAGAGAGGGATGCAGAGGCTCAAGAGAGGGATGTAGAGGCTCAAAAGAGTGATGCAGAGGCTCAACAGAGTGATGGAGAGGCTCAAGAGAGTGATGAAGAGACTCTAGAGAGGGATGCAGAGGCTGAAGAGAGTGGTGCAGAGGCTCAAGAGAGTGATGCAGAGGATCAAGAGAGGGAAGCAGAGGCTTAAGAGAGTGATGCAGAGGTTGAAGAGAGTGATGCAGAGGCTCTAGAGAGTGATGCAGAGGATCAAGAGAATGATGTAGAGGCTTAAGAGAGGGATGCAGAGGCTCAAGAGTATGATGCAGAGCCTCAAGAGAGTGATGCAGACGCTGAAGAGAGAGATGCAGAGGCTCTTGAGAGTGACGCAGATGCTCAAGAGAGGGATGCAGAGGCTTAAGAGAGTGATGCAAAGGCTCAAGAGAGGGATGCAGCGGCTCATGAGAGGGATTCAGGAGTTCAAGAGAGTGATGCAGAGGATCGAGAGAGTGATGCAAAGACTCTAGAGAGGGATGCAGAGGCTGAAGAGAGTGATTCAGAGGCTCAAGAGAGGGATGCAGAGGCTCAAGAGAGTGATTTAGAGGCTTACAAGAGTGATGCAGAGGCTTAAGAGAGTGATGCAGAGGCTTAAGAGAGGGATGCATAGGTTCAAGAGAGGGATGAATAGGCTCAAGAGAGGGATGCAGAGGCTCAAGAGAGTGATGCAGAGGATCAAGAGAGGGAAGCAGAGGCTTAAGAGAGTGATGCAGAGGTTGAAGAGAGTGATGCAGAGGCTCTAGAGAGTGATGCAGAGGCTCAAGAGAGTGATGCAGAGAATCAAGAGAGTGATGCAGAGGCTCGAGAGAGTGACGCAGAGGCCTCAGGAGAGGGATTCAGAGGCTTAAGAGAGTGATGAAGAGGCTGATGAGAGTGTTGCAGAGGCTCAAGAGTGGGATGCAGAGGCTCAAGAGAGTGATGCAGAGGCTCATGAGTGATGCAGAGGCTCAAGAGAGTTATGCAGAGGATCAGGAGAGTGATGCAGATGCTCAAGAGAGTGATGCAGAGGCTCAAGAGAGTTATGCAGATGATCAAGAGAGGGATGCAGAGGCTTATGAGAGTGATGCAGAGGTTTATGAGAGTGATGCAGAGGCTGAAGAGAGTGTTGCAGAGGCTTACGAGAGGGATGCAGAGGCTCAAGAGAGTGGTGCAGAGGCTCAAGAGAGAGATGCAGAGGCTCAACAGAGTGATGCACAGGCTCATAAGAGGGATGCAGAGGCTCAAGAGAGGGATGTAGAGGCACAAAAGAGTGATGCAGAGGCTCAACAGAGTGATGGAGAGGCTCAAGAGAGTGATGAAGAGACTCTAGAGAGGGATGCAGAGGCTGAAGAGAGTGGTGCAGAGGCTCAAGAGAGGGATGCAGAGGCTCAAGAGAGTGATTCAGAGGCTTACGAGAGTGATTCAGAGGCTTAAGAGAGTGATGCAGAGGCTTAAGAAAAGGATGCAGAGGCTCAAGAGAGGGATGAATAGGGTCAAGAGAGGGATGCAGAGGCTCAAGAGAGTGTTGCAGAGGCTCAAGAGTGGGACGCAGAGGCTCAAGAGAGTGATTCAGAGGCTTACGAGAGTGATGCAGAGGCTTAAGAGAGTGATGCAGAGGCTTAAGAGAGGGATGCAGAGGCTCAAGAGAGGGATGAATAGGGTCAAGAGAGGGATGCAGAGGCTCAAGAGAGTGTCGCAGAGGCTCAAGAGTGGGAAGCAGAGGCTCAAGAGAGTGATGCAGAGGCTCAAGAGAGTGATGCAGAGGCTCAAGAGAGTGATGCAGAGGCTCAAGAGAGTGATGCAGATGATCAAGAGAATGATGTAGAGGCTTAAGAGAGGGATGCAGAGGCTCAAGAGTATGATGCAGAGGCTCAAGAGAGTGATGCAGACGCTGAAAAGAGAGATGCAGAGGCTCTTCAGAGTGATTCAGAGGCTTACGAGAGTGATGCAGAGGCTTAAGAGAGTGATGCAGAGGCTTAAGAGAGGGATGCAGAGGCTGAAGAGAGTGATGCAGAGGCTCTAGAGAGTGATGCAGAGGCTCTAGAGAGTGATGCAGAGGCTCAATAGAGTGATGCAGAGACTCAGGAGAGTGATACAGAGGCTCAAGAGAGTGATGCAGAGGCTCGAGAGAGTGACGCAGAGACCTCAGGAGAGGGATTCAGAGGCTTAAGAGAGTGATGAAGAGGCTGAAGAGAGTGTTGCAGAGGCTCAAGAGTGGGATGCAGAGGCTCAAGAGAGTGATGCAGACGATGAAGAGAGAGATGCAGAGGCTCTTGAGAGTGACGCAGATGCTCAAGAGAGGGATGCAGAGGCTTAAGAGACTGATGCAAAGGCTCAACAGAGGGATGCAGAGGCTCATGAGAGGGATTCAGGAGTTCAAGAGAGTTATGCAGAGGCTCGAGAGAGTGATGCATAGGCTCAAGAGAAGGATTTAGAAGTTTACGAGAGTGATGCAGAGACCTCAAGAGAGTGATGCAGAGGCTCAAGAGAGTGATGGAAAGACTCTAGAGAGGGATGCAGAGACTGAAGAGAGTGGTGCAGAGGCTCAAGAGAGGGATGCAGAGGCTCAAGAGAGTGATTCAGAGGCTTACGAGAGTGATGCAGAGGCTTAAGAGAGTGATGCAGAGGCTTAAGAGAGGGATGCATAGGCTCAAGAGAGGGATGAATACACTCAAGAGAGGGATGCAGAGGCTCAAGAGAGTGATGCAGAGGATCAAGAGAGGGAAGCAGAGGCCTAAGAGAGTGATGCAGAGGCTGAAGAGAGTGATGCAGAGGCTCTAGACAGTGATGCAGAGGCTCAAGAGAGTGATACAGAGGCTCAGGAGAGTGATGCAGAGGCTCAAGAGAGTGATACAGAGAATCAAGAGAGTGATGCAGAGGCTCGAGAGAGTGACGCAGAGGCCTCAGGAGAGGGATTCAGAGGCTTAAGAGAGTGATGAAGAGGCTGAAGAGAGTGTTGCAGAGGCTCAAGAGTGGGATGCAGAGGCTCAAGAGAGTGATGCAGAGGCTCAAGAGAGTTATGCAGATGATCAAGAGAGGGATGCAGAGGCTTATGAGAGTGATGCAGAGGTTTATGAGAGTGATGCAGAGGCTGAAGAGAGTGTTGCAGAGGCTTTCGAGAGGGATGCAGAGGCTCAAGAGAGTGATGCAGAGGCTCAAGAGAGAGATGCAGAGGCTCAACAGAGTGATGCAGAGGCTCATAAGAGGGATGCAGAGGCTCAAGAGAGGGATGTAGAGGCTCAAAAGAGTGATGCAGAGGCTCAACAGAGTGATGGAGAGGCTCAAGAGAGTGATGAAGAGACTCTAGAGAGGGATGCAGAGGCTGAAGAGAGTGGTGCAGAGGCTCAAGAGAGGGATGCAGAGGCTCAAGAGAGTGATTCAGAGGCTTACGAGAGTGATGCAGAGGCTTAAGAGAGTGATGCAGAGGCCTAAGAGAGGGATGCAGAGGCTCAAGAGAGGGATGAATAGGGTCAAGAGAGGGATGCAGAGGCTCAAGAGAGTGTTTCAGAGGCTCAAGAGTGGGATGCAGAGGCTCAAGAGAGTGATGCAGAGGCTCAAGAGAGTGATGCAGAGGCTTAAGAGAGTTATGCAGAGGATCAAGAGAATGATGTAGAGGCTTAAGAGAGGGATGCAGAGGCTCAAGAGTATGATGCAGAGCCTCAAGAGAGTGATGCAGACGCTGAAGAGAGAGATGCAGAGGCTCTTGAGAGTGACGCAGATGCTCAAGAGAGGGATGCAGAGGCTTAAGAGAGTGATGCAAAGGCTCAAGAGAGGGATGCAGCGGCTCATGAGAGGGATTCAGGAGTTCAAGAGAGTGATGCAGAGGCTCGAGAGAGTGATGCAAAGACTGTAGAGAGGGATGCAGAGGCTGAAGAGAGTGGTGCAGAGGCTCAAGAGAGGGATGCAGAGGCTCAAGAGAGTGATTTAGAGGCTTACGAGAGTGATGCAGAGGCTTAAGAGAGTGATGCAGAGGCTTAAGAGAGGGATGCATAGGCTCAAGAGAGGGATGAATAGGCTCAAGAGAGGGATGCAGACGCTCAAGAGAGTGATGCAGAGGATCAAGAGAGGGAAGCAGAGGCTTAAGAGAGTGATGCAGAGGTTGAAGAGAGTGATGCAGAGGCTCTAGAGAGTGATGCAGAGGCTCAAGAGTGTGATGCAGAGAATCAAGAGAGTGATGCAGAGGCTCGAGAGAGTGACGCAGAGGCCTCAGGAGAGGGATTCAGAGGCTTAAGAGAGTGATGAAGAGGCTGATGAGAGTGTTGCAGAGGCTCAAGAGTGGGATGCAGAGGCTCAAGAGAGTGATGCAGAGGCTCAAGAGTGATGCAGAGGCTCAAGAGAGTTATGCAGAGGATCAAGAGAGTGATGCAGAGGCTCAAGAGAGTGATGCAGAGGCTCAAGAGAGTTATGCAGATGATCAAGAGAGGGATGCAGAGGCTTATGAGAGTGATGCAGAGGTTTATGAGAGTGATGCAGAGGCTGAAGAGAGTGATGCAGAGGCTTACGAGAGGGATGCAGAGGCTCAAGAGAGTGGTGCAGAGGCTCAAGAGAGAGATGCAGAGGCTCAACAGAGTGATGCAGAGGCTCATAAGAGGGATGCAGAGGCTCAAGAGAGGGATGTAGAGGCCAAAAGAGTGATGCAGAGGCTCAACAGAGTGATGGAGAGGCTCAAGAGAGTGATGAAGAGACTCTAGGGAGGGATGCAGAGGCTGAAGAGAGTGGTGCAGAGGCTCAAGAGAGGGATGCAGAGGCTCAAGAGAGTGATTCAGAGGCTTACGAGAGTGATTCAGAGGCTTAAGAGAGTGATGCAGAGGCTTAAGAAAAGGATGCAGAGGCTCAAGAGAGGGATGAATAGGGTCAAGAGAGGGATGCAGAGGCTCAAGAGAGTGTTGCAGAGGCTCAAGAGTGGGACGCAGAGGCTCAAGAGAGTGATTCAGAGGCTTACGAGAGTGATGCAGAGGCTTAAGAGAGTGATGCAGAGGCTTAAGAGAGGGATGCAGAGGCTCAAGAGAGGGATGAACAGGGTCAAGAGAGGGATGCAGAGGCTCAAGAGAGTGTCGCAGAGGCTCAAGAGTGGGATGCAGAGGCTCAAGAGAGTGATGCAGAGGCTCAAGAGAGTGATGCAGAGGCTCAAGAGAGTGATGCAGAGGCTCAAGAGAGTGATGCAGAGGATCAAGAGAATGATGTAGAGGCTTAAGAGAGGGATGCAGAGGCTCAAGAGTATGATGCAGAGGCTCAAGAGAGTGATGCAGACGCTGAAAAGAGAGATGTAGAGGCTCTTCAGAGTGATTCAGAGGCTTACGAGAGTGATGCAGAGGCTTAAGAGAGTGATGCAGAGGCTTAAGAGAGGGATGCAGAGGCTGAAGAGAGTGATGCAGAGGCTCTAGAGAGTGATGCAGAGGCTCTAGAGAGTGATGCAGAGGCTTAAGAGAGTGATGCAGAGGCTTAAGAGAGGGATGCAGAGGCTGAAGAGAGTGATGCAGAGGCTCTAGAGAGTGATGCAGAGGCTCTAGAGAGTGATGCAGAGGCTCAATAGAGTGTTGCAGAGGCTCAAGAGTGGGACGCAGAGGCTCAAGAGAGTGATTCAGAGGCTTACGAGAGTGATGCAGAGGCTTAAGAGAGTGATGCAGAGGCTTAAGAGAGGGATGCAGAGGCTCAAGAGAGGGATGAATAGGGTCAAGAGAGGGATGCAGAGGCTCAAGAGAGTGTCGCAGAGGCTCAAGAGTGGGATGCAGAGGCTCAAGAGAGTGATGCAGAGGCTCAAGAGAGTGATGCAGAGGCTCAAGAGAGTGATGCAGAGGCTCAAGAGAGTGATGCAGAGGATCAAGAGAATGATGTAGAGGCTTAAGAGAGGGATGCAGAGGCTCAAGAGTATGATGCAGAGGCTCAAGAGAGTGATGCAGACGCTGAAAAGAGAGATGTAGAGGCTCTTCAGAGTGATTCAGAGGCTTACGAGAGTGATGCAGAGGCTTAAGAGAGTGATGCAGAGGCTTAAGAGAGGGATGCAGAGGCTGAAGAGAGTGATGCAGAGGCTCTAGAGAGTGATGCAGAGGCTCTAGAGAGTGATGCAGAGGCTCAAGAGAGTGATGCAGAGGCTCAGGAGAGTGATGCAGAGGCTCAAGAGAGTGATGCAGAGAATCAAGAGAGTGATGCAGAGGCTCGAGAGAGTGACGCAGAGGCCTCAGGAGAGGGATTCAGAAGCTTAAGAGAGTGATGAAGAGGCTGAAGAGAGTGTTGCAGAGGCTCACGAGAGTTATGCAGAGGATCAAGAGAGTGATGCAGAGGCTCAAGAGAGTGATGCAGAGGCTCAAGGGAGTTATGCAGATGATCAAGAGAGGGATGCAGAGGCTTATGAGAGTGATTCAGAGGTTTATGAGAGTGAGGCAGAGGCTGAAGAGAGTGTTGCAAAGGCTTACGAGAGGGATGCAGAGGCTCAAGAGAGAGATGCAGAAGCTCAACAAAGTGATACAGAGGCTCATAAGAGGGATGCAGAGGCTCAAGAGAGGGATGTAGAGGCTCAAAAGAGGGATGCAGAGTCTCAACAGAGTGATGGAGAGGCTCAAGAGAGTGATGAAGAGACTCTAGAGAGGGATGCAGAGGCTGAAGAGAGTGGTGCAGAGGCTCAAGAGAGGGATGCAGAGGCTCAAGAGAGTGATTCAGAGGCTTACGAGAGTGATGCAGAGGCTTAAATGAGTGATGCAGAGGCTTAAGAGAGGGATGCAGAGGCTCAAGAGAGGGATGAATAGGGTCAAGAGAGGGATGCACAGGCTCAAGAGAGTGTTGCAGAGGCTCAAGAGTGGGATGCAGAGGCTCAAGAGAGTGATGCAGAGGCTCAAGAGAGTGATGCAGAGGCTCAAGAGAGGGATGCAGAGGCTCATGAGAGGGATTCAGGAGTTCAAGAGAGTGATGCAGAGGCTCGAGAGAGTGATGCAGAGGCTCAAGAGAAGGATTTAGAGGTTTAAGAGAGTGATGCAGAGACCTCAAGAGAGTGATGCAGAGGCTTTAGAGAGTGATGCAGAGGATCAAGAGAGGGATGCAGAGGCTCAAGAGTATGATGCAGAGGCTCAAGAGGGTGATGCAGACGCTGAAAAGAGAGATGCAGAGGCTCTTGAGAGTGACGCAGATGCTCAAGAGAGGGATGCAGAGGCTTAAGAGAGTGATGCAAAGGCTCAAGAGAGGGATGCAGAGGCTCATGAGAGGGATTCAGGAGTTCAAGAGAGTGATGCAGAGGCTCGAGAGAGTGATGCAGAGGCTCAAGAGAAGGATTTAGAGGTGTAAGAGAGTGATGCAGAGACCTCAAGAGAGTGATGCAGAGGCTTTAGAGAGTGATGCAGAGGATCAAGAGAGGGATGCAGAGGCTCAAGAGAGTGGTGCAGAGGCTCAAGAGAGGGATGCAGAGGCTCAAGAGAGTGATTCAGAGGCTTACGAGAGTGATGCAGAGGCTTAGGAGAGTGATGCAGAGGCTTAAGAGAGGGATGCAGAGGCTCAAGAGAGGGATGAATAGGCTCAAGAGAGGGATGCAGAGGCTCGAGAGAGGGATGTAGAGGCTCAAAAGAGTGATGCAGAGGCTCAAGAGAGTGATGGAGAGGCTCAAGAGAGTGATGCAGAGACTCTAGAGAGGGATGCAGAGGCTGAAGAGAGTGGTGCAAAGGCTCAAGAGAGGGATGCAGATGCTCAAGAGAGTGATTCAGAGGCTCAAGAGTGGGATGCAGAGGCTCAAGACAGTGATGCAGAGGCTCAAGAGAGTGATGCAGAGGCTCAAGAGAGTTATGCAGAGGATCAAGAGAATGATGTAGAGGCTTAAGAAAAGGATTCAGAGGCTCAAGAGAATGATGCAGAGGCTCAAGAGAGTGATGCAGAGGATCAAGAGAGTGATGCAGACGCTGAAGAGAAAGATGCAGAGGCTCTTGAGAGTGACGCAGATGCTCAAGAGAGGGATGCAGAGGCTTAATAGAGTGATGGAAAGGCTCAAGAGAGGGATGCAGAGGCTCGAGAGAGGGATGTAGAGGCTCAAACGAGTGATGCAGAGGCTCAAGAGAGTGATGCAGAGGCTCAAGAGAGAGGGATGCAGAGCCTTAAGAGAGTGATGCAGAGGTTAAAGAGAATAATGCAGAGGCTTATGAGAGGGAGGCAGAGGATCAAGAGTGTGATGCATAGGCTTAAGAGAGGAATGCAGAGGCTGAAGAGAAGGACGCAGAGGTTTAAGAGAGGGATGTAGAGGCTGAGGAGAATGATGCAGAGGCTTAAGAGAAGGATGCAGAGGCTTTGGAGAGTGATGCAAAGAATCAAGAGAGGGATGCAGAGGCTCATGAGAGAGATGCAGGAGTTCAAGAGAGGGATGCAGAGGCTCAAGAGAGGAATGCAGAGGCTTAAGAAAGTGATGCAGAGGCTGAAGAGAGGGATGCAGAGGCTTAAAAGGGTGATGCAGAAGTCCAAGAGAGTGATGCAGAGGCTCAAGAGAGGGATGCAGGGGTTCAAGAGAGTGATGCAGAGGCTCAAGAGAGGAATGCAGAGGCTTAAAAGAAGGATGAAGAGGCTTAAGAGAGTGATGCAAAGACTCAAGAGAGGGATGCAGAGGCTCAAGAGAGTGATATAGAGGCTCAAGAGAGTAATGCAGCGGCTCAAGAGAGTGATGCAGAGGATCAAGAGAGTGATGCAGAGGCTCAAGAGAGTGATGCAGAGGATCAAGAGATTTAAACAGTGGCCTAAGAGAGTGATGCAGAGGCTGAAGAGAGTGGTGCAGAGGCTCAAGAGAGGGATGCAGGGGCTCAAGAGAGTGATTCAGAGGCTTACGAGAGTGATGCAGAGGCTTAAGAGAGTGATGCAGAGGCTTAAGAGAGGGATGCAGAGGCTCAAGAGAGGGATGAATAGGGTCAAGAGAGCGATGCAGAGGCTCAAGAGAGTGTTGCAGAGGCTCAAGAGTGGGATGCAGAGGCTCAAGAGAGTGATGCAGAGGCTCAAGAGAGTGATGCAGAGGCTCAAGAGAGTTATGCAGAGGATCAAGAGAATGATGTAGAGGCTTAAGAGAGGGATGCAGAGGCTCAAGAGTATGATGCAGAGGCTCAAGAGAGTGATGCAGACGCTGAAGAGAGAGATGCAGAGGCTCTTGAGAGTGACGCAGATGCTCAAGAGAGGGATGCAGAGGCTTAAGAGACTGATGCAAAGGCTCAACAGAGGGATGCAGAGGCTCATGAGAGGGATTCAGGAGTTCAAGAGAGTTATGCAGAGGCTCGAGAGAGTGATGCATAGGCTCAAGAGAAGGATTTAGAAGTTTACGAGAGTGATGCAGAGACCTCAAGAGAGTGATGCAGAGGCTCAAGAGAGTGATGCAAAGACTCTAGAGAGGGATGCAGAGACTGAAGAGAGTGGTGCAGAGGCTCAAGAGAGGGATGCAGAGGCTCAAGAGAGTGATTCAGAGGCTTACGAGAGTGATGCAGAGGCTTAAGAGAGTGATGCAGAGGCTTAAGAGAGGGATGCATAGGCTCAAGAGAGGGATGAATAGGCTCAAGAGAGGGATGCAGAGGCTCAAGAGAGTGATGCAGAGGATCAAGAGAGGGAAGCAGAGGCTTAAGAGAGTGATGCAGAGGCTGAAGAGAGTGATGCAGAGGCTCTAGACAGTGATGCAGAGGCTCAAGAGAGTGATGGAGAGGCTCAAGAGAGTGATGCAGAGACTCTAGAGAGGGATGCAGAGGCTGAAGAGAGTGGTGCAAAGGCTCAAGAGAGGGATGCAGATGCTCAAGAGAGTGATTCAGAGGCTCAAGAGTGGGATGCAGAGGCTCAAGACAGTGATGCAGAGGCTCAAGAGAGTGATGCAGAGGCTCAAGAGAGTTATGCAGAGGATCAAGAGAATGATGTAGAGGCTTAAGAAAAGGATTCAGAGGCTCAAGAGAATGATGCAGAGGCTCAAGAGAGTGATGCAGAGGATCAAGAGAGTGATGCAGACGCTGAAGAGAAAGATGCAGAGGCTCTTGAGAGTGACGCAGATGCTCAAGAGAGGGATGCAGAGGCTTAATAGAGTGATGCAAAGGCTCAAGAGAGGGATGCAGAGGCTCGAGAGAGGGATGTAGAGGCTCAAACGAGTGATGCAGAGGCTCAAGAGAGTGATGCAGAGGCTCAAGAGAGAGGGATGCAGAGCCTTAAGAGAGTGATGCAGAGGTTAAAGAGAATAATGCAGAGGCTTATGAGAGGGAGGCAGAGGATCAAGAGTGTGATGCATAGGCTTAAGAGAGGAATGCAGAGGCTGAAGAGAAGGACGCAGAGGTTTAAGAGAGGGATGTAGAGGCTGAGGAGAATGATGCAGAGGCTTAAGAGAAGGATGCAGAGGCTTTGGAGAGTGATGCAAAGAATCAAGAGAGGGATGCAGAGGCTCATGAGAGAGATGCAGGAGTTCAAGAGAGGGATGCAGAGGCTCAAGAGAGGAATGCAGAGGCTTAAGAAAGTGATGAAAGAGGCTGAAGAGAGGGATGCAGAGGCTTAAAAGGGTGATGCAGAAGTCCAAGAGAGTGATGCAGAGGCTCAAGAGAGGGATGCAGGGGTTCAAGAGAGTGATGCAGAGGCTCAAGAGAGGAATGCAGAGGCTTAAAAGAAGGATGAAGAGGCTTAAGAGAGTGATGCAAAGACTCAAGAGAGGGATGCAGAGGCTCAAGAGAGTGATATAGAGGCTCAAGAGAGTAATGCAGCGGCTCAAGAGAGTGATGCAGAGGATCAAGAGAGTGATGCAGAGGCTCAAGAGAGTGATGCAGAGGATCAAGAGATTTAAACAGTGGCTTAAGAGAGTGATGCAGAGGCTGAAGAGAGTGGTGCAGAGGCTCAAGAGAGGGATGCAGAGGCTCAAGAGAGTGATTCAGAGGCTTACGAGAGTGATGCAGAGGCTTAAGAGAGTGATGCAGAGGCTTAAGAGAGGGATGCAGAGGCTCAAGAGAGGGATGAATAGGGTCAAGAGAGCGATGCAGAGGCTCAAGAGAGTGTTGCAGAGGCTCATGAGTGGGATGCAGAGGCTCAAGAGAGTGATGCAGAGGCTCAAGAGAGTGATGCAGAGGCTCAAGAGAGTTATGCAGAGGATCAAGAGAATGATGTAGAGGCTTAAGAGAGGGATGCAGAGGCTCAAGAGTATGATGCAGAGGCTCAAGAGAGTGATGCAGACGCTGAAGAGAGAGATGCAGAGGCTCTTGAGAGTGACGCAGATGCTCAAGAGAGGGATGCAGAGGCTTAAGAGACTGATGCAAAGGCTCAACAGAGGGATGCAGAGGCTCATGAGAGGGATTCAGGAGTTCAAGAGAGTTATGCAGAGGCTCGAGAGAGTGATGCATAGGCTCAAGAGAAGGATTTAGAAGTTTACGAGAGTGATGCAGAGACCTCAAGAGAGTGATGCAGAGGCTCAAGAGAGTGATGCAAAGACTCTAGAGAGGGATGCAGAGACTGAAGAGAGTGGTGCAGAGGCTCCAGAGAGGGATGCAGAGGCTCAAGAGAGTGATTCAGAGGCTTACGAGAGTGATGCAGAGGCTTAAGAGAGTGATGCAGAGGCTTAAGAGAGGGATGCATAGGCTCAAGAGAGGGATGAATAGGCTCAAGAGAGGGATGCAGAGGCTCAAGAGAGTGATGCAGAGGATCAAGAGAGGGAAGCAGAGGCTTAAGAGAGTGATGCAGAGGCTGAAGAGAGTGATGCAGAGGCTCTAGACAGTGATGCAGAGGCTCAAGAGAGTGATACAGAGGCTCAGGAGAGTGATGCAGAGGCTCAAGAGAGTGATACAGAGAATCAAGAGAGTGATGCAGAGACTGAAGAGAGTGGTGCAGAGGCTCAAGAGAGGGATGCAGAGGCTCAAGAGAGTGATTCAGAGGCTTACGAGAGTGATGCAGAGGCTTAAGAGAGTGATGCAGAGGCCTAAGAGAGGGATGCAGAGGCTCAAGAGAGGGATGAATAGGGTCAAGAGAGGGATGCAGAGGCTCAAGAGAGTGTTGCAGAGGCTCAAGAGAGTGATGCAGAGGCTCAGGAGAGTGATGCAGAGGCTCAAGAGAGTGATGCAGAGAATCAAGAGAGTGATGCAGAGGCTCGAGAGAGTGACGCAGAGGCCTCAGGAGAGGGATTCAGAAGCTTAAGAGAGTGATGAAGAGGCTGAAGAGAGTGTTGCAGAGGCTCACGAGAGTTATGCAGAGGATCAAGAGAGTGATGCAGAGGCTCAAGAGAGTGATGCAGAGGCTCAAGGGAGTTATGCAGATGATCAAGAGAGGGATGCAGAGGCTTATGAGAGTGATTCAGAGGTTTATGAGAGTGAGGCAGAGGCTGAAGAGAGTGTTGCAAAGGCTTACGAGAGGGATGCAGAGGCTCAAGAGAGAGATGCAGAAGCTCAACAAAGTGATACAGAGGCTCATAAGAGGGATGCAGAGGCTCAAGAGAGGGATGTAGAGGCTCAAAAGAGGGATGCAGAGTCTCAACAGAGTGATGGAGAGGCTCAAGAGAGTGATGAAGAGACTCTAGAGAGGGATGCAGAGGCTGAAGAGAGTGGTGCAGAGGCTCAAGAGAGGGATGCAGAGGCTCAAGAGAGTGATTCAGAGGCTTACGAGAGTGATGCAGAGGCTTAAGCGAGTGATGCAGAGGCTTAAGAGAGGGATGCAGAGGCTCAAGAGAGGGATGAATAGGGTCAAGAGAGGGATGCACAGGCTCAAGAGAGTGTTGCAGAGGCTCAAGAGTGGGATGCAGAGGCTCAAGAGAGTGATGCAGAGGCTCAAGAGAGTGATGCAGAGGCTCAAGAGAGGGATGCAGAGGTTTATGAGAGTGATGCAGAGGCTGAAGAGAGTGATACAGAGAATCAAGAGAGTGATGCAGAGGCTCGAGAGAGTGACGCAGAGGCCTCAGGAGAGGGATTCAGAGGCTTAAGAGAGTGATGAAGAGGCTTACGAGAGTGATGCAGAGGCTTAAGAGAGTGATGCAGAGGCTTAAGAGAGGGATGCAGAGGCTCAAGAGAGGGATGTAGAGGCTCAAAAGAGTGATGCAGAGGCTCAACAGAGTGATGGAGAGGCTCAAGAGAGTGATGAAGAGACTCTAGAGAGGGATGCAGAGGCTGAAGAGAGTGGTGCAGAGGCTCAAGAGAGTGATGCAGAGGATCAAGAGAGGGAAGCAGAGGCTTAAGAGAGTGATGCAGAGGTTGAAGAGAGTGATGCAGAGGCTCTAGAGAGTGATGCAGAGGATCAAGAGAATGATGTAGAGGCTTAAGAGAGGGATGCAGAGGCTCAAGAGTATGATGCAGAGCCTCAAGAGAGTGATGCAGACGCTGAAGAGAGAGATGCAGAGGCTCTTGAGAGTGACGCAGATGCTCAAGAGAGGGATGCAGAGGCTTAAGAGAGTGATGCAAAGGCTCAAGAGAGGGATGCAGCGGCTCATGAGAGGGATTCAGGAGTTCAAGAGAGTGATGCAGAGGATCGAGAGAGTGATGCAAAGACTCTAGAGAGGGATGCAGAGGCTGAAGAGAGTGATTCAGAGGCTCAAGAGAGGGATGCAGAGGCTCAAGAGAGTGATTTAGAGGCTTACAAGAGTGATGCAGAGGCTTAAGAGAGTGATGCAGAGGCTTAAGAGAGGGATGCATAGGTTCAAGAGAGGGATGAATAGGCTCAAGAGAGGGATGCAGAGGCTCAAGAGAGTGATGCAGAGGATCAAGAGAGGGAAGCAGAGGCTTAAGAGAGTGATGCAGAGGTTGAAGAGAGTGATGCAGAGGCTCTAGAGAGTGATGCAGAGGCTCAAGAGAGTGATGCAGAGAATCAAGAGAGTGATGCAGAGGCTCGAGAGAGTGACGCAGAGGCCTCAGGAGAGGGATTCAGAGGCTTAAGAGAGTGATGAAGAGGCTGATGAGAGTGTTGCAGAGGCTCAAGAGTGGGATGCAGAGGCTCAAGAGAGTGATGCAGAGGCTCATGAGTGATGCAGAGGCTCAAGAGAGTTATGCAGAGGATCAGGAGAGTGATGCAGATGCTCAAGAGAGTGATGCAGAGGCTCAAGAGAGTTATGCAGATGATCAAGAGAGGGATGCAGAGGCTTATGAGAGTGATGCAGAGGTTTATGAGAGTGATGCAGAGGCTGAAGAGAGTGTTGCAGAGGCTTACGAGAGGGATGCAGAGGCTCAAGAGAGTGGTGCAGAGGCTCAAGAGAGAGATGCAGAGGCTCAACAGAGTGATGCACAGGCTCATAAGAGGGATGCAGAGGCTCAAGAGAGGGATGTAGAGGCACAAAAGAGTGATGCAGAGGCTCAACAGAGTGATGAAGAGGCTCAAGAGAGTGATGAAGAGACTCTAGAGAGGGATGCAGAGGCTGAAGAGAGTGGTGCAGAGGCTCAAGAGAGGGATGCAGAGGCTCAAGAGAGTGATTCAGAGGCTTACGAGAGTGATTCAGAGGCTTAAGAGAGTGATGCAGAGGCTTAAGAAAAGGATGCAGAGGCTCAAGAGAGGGATGAATAGGGTCAAGAGAGGGATGCAGAGGCTCAAGAGAGTGTTGCAGAGGCTCAAGAGTGGGACGCAGAGGCTCAAGAGAGTGATTCAGAGGCTTACGAGAGTGATGCAGAGGCTTAAGAGAGTGATGCAGAGGCTTAAGAGAGGGATGCAGAGGCTCAAGAGAGGGATGAATAGGGTCAAGAGAGGGATGCAGAGGCTCAAGAGAGTGTCGCAGAGGCTCAAGAGTGGGAAGCAGAGGCTCAAGAGAGTGATGCAGAGGCTCAAGAGAGTGATGCAGAGGCTCAAGAGAGTGATGCAGAGGCTCAAGAGAGTGATGCAGATGATCAAGAGAATGATGTAGAGGCTTAAGAGAGGGATGCAGAGGCTCAAGAGTATGATGCAGAGGCTCAAGAGAGTGATGCAGACGCTGAAAAGAGAGATGCAGAGGCTCTTCAGAGTGATTCAGAGGCTTACGAGAGTGATGCAGAGGCTTAAGAGAGTGATGCAGAGGCTTAAGAGAGGGATGCAGAGGCTGAAGAGAGTGATGCAGAGGCTCTAGAGAGTGATGCAGAGGCTCTAGAGAGTGATGCAGAGGCTCAATAGAGTGATGCAGAGACTCAGGAGAGTGATACAGAGGCTCAAGAGAGTGATGCAGAGGCTCGAGAGAGTGACGCAGAGACCTCAGGAGAGGGATTCAGAGGCTTAAGAGAGTGATGAAGAGGCTGAAGAGAGTGTTGCAGAGGCTCAAGAGTGGGATGCAGAGGCTCAAGAGAGTGATGCAGACGATGAAGAGAGAGATGCAGAGGCTCTTGAGAGTGACGCAGATGCTCAAGAGAGGGATGCAGAGGCTTAAGAGACTGATGCAAAGGCTCAACAGAGGGATGCAGAGGCTCATGAGAGGGATTCAGGAGTTCAAGAGAGTTATGCAGAGGCTCGAGAGAGTGATGCATAGGCTCAAGAGAAGGATTTAGAAGTTTACGAGAGTGATGCAGAGACCTCAAGAGAGTGATGCAGAGGCTCAAGAGAGTGATGGAAAGACTCTAGAGAGGGATGCAGAGACTGAAGAGAGTGGTGCAGAGGCTCAAGAGAGGGATGCAGAGGCTCAAGAGAGTGATTCAGAGGCTTACGAGAGTGATGCAGAGGCTTAAGAGAGTGATGCAGAGGCTTAAGAGAGGGATGCATAGGCTCAAGAGAGGGATGAATACACTCAAGAGAGGGATGCAGAGGCTCAAGAGAGTGATGCAGAGGATCAAGAGAGGGAAGCAGAGGCCTAAGAGAGTGATGCAGAGGCTGAAGAGAGTGATGCAGAGGCTCTAGACAGTGATGCAGAGGCTCAAGAGAGTGATACAGAGGCTCAGGAGAGTGATGCAGAGGCTCAAGAGAGTGATACAGAGAATCAAGAGAGTGATGCAGAGGCTCGAGAGAGTGACGCAGAGGCCTCAGGAGAGGGATTCAGAGGCTTAAGAGAGTGATGAAGAGGCTGAAGAGAGTGTTGCAGAGGCTCAAGAGTGGGATGCAGAGGCTCAAGAGAGTGATGCAGAGGCTCAAGAGAGTTATGCAGATGATCAAGAGAGGGATGCAGAGGCTTATGAGAGTGATGCAGAGGTTTATGAGAGTGATGCAGAGGCTGAAGAGAGTGTTGCAGAGGCTTTCGAGAGGGATGCAGAGGCTCAAGAGAGTGATGCAGAGGCTCAAGAGAGAGATGCAGAGGCTCAACAGAGTGATGCAGAGGCTCATAAGAGGGATGCAGAGGCTCAAGAGAGGGATGTAGAGGCTCAAAAGAGTGATGCAGAGGCTCAACAGAGTGATGGAGAGGCTCAAGAGAGTGATGAAGAGACTCTAGAGAGGGATGCAGAGGCTGAAGAGAGTGGTGCAGAGGCTCAAGAGAGGGATGCAGAGGCTCAAGAGAGTGATTCAGAGGCTTACGAGAGTGATGCAGAGGCTTAAGAGAGTGATGCAGAGGCCTAAGAGAGGGATGCAGAGGCTCAAGAGAGGGATGAATAGGGTCAAGAGAGGGATGCAGAGGCTCAAGAGAGTGTTGCAGAGGCTCAAGAGTGGGATGCAGAGGCTCAAGAGAGTGATGCAGAGGCTCAAGAGAGTGATGCAGAGGCTTAAGAGAGTTATGCAGAGGATCAAGAGAATGATGTAGAGGCTTAAGAGAGGGATGCAGAGGCTCAAGAGTATGATGCAGAGCCTCAAGAGAGTGATGCAGACGCTGAAGAGAGAGATGCAGAGGCTCTTGAGAGTGACGCAGATGCTCAAGAGAGGGATGCAGAGGCTTAAGAGAGTGATGCAAAGGCTCAAGAGAGGGATGCAGCGGCTCATGAGAGGGATTCAGGAGTTCAAGAGAGTGATGCAGAGGCTCGAGAGAGTGATGCAAAGACTGTAGAGAGGGATGCAGAGGCTGAAGAGAGTGGTGCAGAGGCTCAAGAGAGGGATGCAGAGGCTCAAGAGAGTGATTTAGAGGCTTACGAGAGTGATGCAGAGGCTTAAGAGAGTGATGCAGAGGCTTAAGAGAGGGATGCATAGGCTCAAGAGAGGGATGAATAGGCTCAAGAGAGGGATGCAGACGCTCAAGAGAGTGATGCAGAGGATCAAGAGAGGGAAGCAGAGGCTTAAGAGAGTGATGCAGAGGTTGAAGAGAGTGATGCAGAGGCTCTAGAGAGTGATGCAGAGGCTCAAGAGTGTGATGCAGAGAATCAAGAGAGTGATGCAGAGGCTCGAGAGAGTGACGCAGAGGCCTCAGGAGAGGGATTCAGAGGCTTAAGAGAGTGATGAAGAGGCTGATGAGAGTGTTGCAGAGGCTCAAGAGTGGGATGCAGAGGCTCAAGAGAGTGATGCAGAGGCTCAAGAGTGATGCAGAGGCTCAAGAGAGTTATGCAGAGGATCAAGAGAGTGATGCAGAGGCTCAAGAGAGTGATGCAGAGGCTCAAGAGAGTTATGCAGATGATCAAGAGAGGGATGCAGAGGCTTATGAGAGTGATGCAGAGGTTTATGAGAGTGATGCAGAGGCTGAAGAGAGTGATGCAGAGGCTTACGAGAGGGATGCAGAGGCTCAAGAGAGTGGTGCAGAGGCTCAAGAGAGAGATGCAGAGGCTCAACAGAGTGATGCAGAGGCTCATAAGAGGGATGCAGAGGCTCAAGAGAGGGATGTAGAGGCCAAAAGAGTGATGCAGAGGCTCAACAGAGTGATGGAGAGGCTCAAGAGAGTGATGAAGAGACTCTAGGGAGGGATGCAGAGGCTGAAGAGAGTGGTGCAGAGGCTCAAGAGAGGGATGCAGAGGCTCAAGAGAGTGATTCAGAGGCTTACGAGAGTGATTCAGAGGCTTAAGAGAGTGATGCAGAGGCTTAAGAAAAGGATGCAGAGGCTCAAGAGAGGGATGAATAGGGTCAAGAGAGGGATGCAGAGGCTCAAGAGAGTGTTGCAGAGGCTCAAGAGTGGGACGCAGAGGCTCAAGAGAGTGATTCAGAGGCTTACGAGAGTGATGCAGAGGCTTAAGAGAGTGATGCAGAGGCTTAAGAGAGGGATGCAGAGGCTCAAGAGAGGGATGAACAGGGTCAAGAGAGGGATGCAGAGGCTCAAGAGAGTGTCGCAGAGGCTCAAGAGTGGGATGCAGAGGCTCAAGAGAGTGATGCAGAGGCTCAAGAGAGTGATGCAGAGGCTCAAGAGAGTGATGCAGAGGCTCAAGAGAGTGATGCAGAGGATCAAGAGAATGATGTAGAGGCTTAAGAGAGGGATGCAGAGGCTCAAGAGTATGATGCAGAGGCTCAAGAGAGTGATGCAGACGCTGAAAAGAGAGATGTAGAGGCTCTTCAGAGTGATTCAGAGGCTTACGAGAGTGATGCAGAGGCTTAAGAGAGTGATGCAGAGGCTT
This sequence comes from Procambarus clarkii, assembly GCF_040958095.1. Lineage (NCBI taxonomy): Eukaryota > Metazoa > Arthropoda > Malacostraca > Decapoda > Cambaridae > Procambarus > Procambarus clarkii. Next base: position 31,276,865 of record NC_091198.1, read on the forward strand.
AAGAGAGGGATGCAGAGGCTGAAGAGAGTGATGCAGAGGCTCTAGAGAGTGATGCAGAGGCTCTAGAGAGTGATGCAGAGGCTTAAGAGAGTGATGCAGAGGCTTAAGAGAGGGATGCAGAGGCTGAAGAGAGTGATGCAGAGGCTCTAGAGAGTGATGCAGAGGCTCTAGAGAGTGATGCAGAGGCTCAATAGAGTGTTGCAGAGGCTCAAGAGTGGGACGCAGAGGCTCAAGAGAGTGATTCAGAGGCTTACGAGAGTGATGCAGAGGCTTAAGAGAGTGATGCAGAGGCTTAAGAGAGGGATGCAGAGGCTCAAGAGAGGGATGAATAGGGTCAAGAGAGGGATGCAGAGGCTCAAGAGAGTGTCGCAGAGGCTCAAGAGTGGGATGCAGAGGCTCAAGAGAGTGATGCAGAGGCTCAAGAGAGTGATGCAGAGGCTCAAGAGAGTGATGCAGAGGCTCAAGAGAGTGATGCAGAGGATCACGAGAATGATGTAGAGGCTTAAGAGAGGGATGCAGAGGCTCAAGAGTATGATGCAGAGGCTCAAGAGAGTGATGCAGACGCTGAAAAGAGAGATGTAGAGGCTCTTCAGAGTGATTCAGAGGCTTACGAGAGTGATGCAGAGGCTTAAGAGAGTGATGCAGAGGCTTAAGAGAGGGATGCAGAGGCTGAAGAGAGTGATGCAGAGGCTCTAGAGAGTGATGCAGAGGCTCTAGAGAGTGATGCAGAGGCTCAAGAGAGTGATGCAGAGGCTCAGGAGAGTGATGCAGAGGCTCAAGAGAGTGATGCAGAGAATCAAGAGAGTGATGCAGAGGCTCGAGAGAGTGACGCAGAGGCCTCAGGAGAGGGATTCAGAAGCTTAAGAGAGTGATGAAGAGGCTGAAGAGAGTGTTGCAGAGGCTCACGAGAGTTATGCAGAGGATCAAGAGAGTGATGCAGAGGCTCAAGAGAGTGATGCAGAGGCTCAAGGGAGTTATGCAGATGATCAAGAGAGGGATGCAGAGGCTTATGAGAGTGATTCAGAGGTTTATGAGAGTGAGGCAGAGGCTGAAGAGAGTGTTGCAAAGGCTTACGAGAGGGATGCAGAGGCTCAAGAGAGAGATGCAGAAGCTCAACAAAGTGATACAGAGGCTCATAAGAGGGATGCAGAGGCTCAAGAGAGGGATGTAGAGGCTCAAAAGAGGGATGCAGAGTCTCAACAGAGTGATGGAGAGGCTCAAGAGAGTGATGAAGAGACTCTAGAGAGGGATGCAGAGGCTGAAGAGAGTGGTGCAGAGGCTCAAGAGAGGGATGCAGAGGCTCAAGAGAGTGATTCAGAGGCTTACGAGAGTGATGCAGAGGCTTAAATGAGTGATGCAGAGGCTTAAGAGAGGGATGCAGAGGCTCAAGAGAGGGATGAATAGGGTCAAGAGAGGGATGCACAGGCTCAAGAGAGTGTTGCAGAGGCTCAAGAGTGGGATGCAGAGGCTCAAGAGAGTGATGCAGAGGCTCAAGAGAGTGATGCAGAGGCTCAAGAGAGGGATGCAGAGGCTCATGAGAGGGATTCAGGAGTTCAAGAGAGTGATGCAGAGGCTCGAGAGAGTGATGCAGAGGCTCAAGAGAAGGATTTAGAGGTTTAAGAGAGTGATGCAGAGACCTCAAGAGAGTGATGCAGAGGCTTTAGAGAGTGATGCAGAGGATCAAGAGAGGGATGCAGAGGCTCAAGAGTATGATGCAGAGGCTCAAGAGGGTGATGCAGACGCTGAAAAGAGAGATGCAGAGGCTCTTGAGAGTGACGCAGATGCTCAAGAGAGGGATGCAGAGGCTTAAGAGAGTGATGCAAAGGCTCAAGAGAGGGATGCAGAGGCTCATGAGAGGGATTCAGGAGTTCAAGAGAGTGATGCAGAGGCTCGAGAGAGTGATGCAGAGGCTCAAGAGAAGGATTTAGAGGTGTAAGAGAGTGATGCAGAGACCTCAAGAGAGTGATGCAGAGGCTTTAGAGAGTGATGCAGAGGATCAAGAGAGGGATGCAGAGGCTCAAGAGAGTGGTGCAGAGGCTCAAGAGAGGGATGCAGAGGCTCAAGAGAGTGATTCAGAGGCTTACGAGAGTGATGCAGAGGCTTAGGAGAGTGATGCAGAGGCTTAAGAGAGGGATGCAGAGGCTCAAGAGAGGGATGAATAGGCTCAAGAGAGGGATGCAGAGGCTCGAGAGAGGGATGTAGAGGCTCAAAAGAGTGATGCAGAGGCTCAAGAGAGTGATGGAGAGGCTCAAGAGAGTGATGCAGAGACTCTAGAGAGGGATGCAGAGGCTGAAGAGAGTGGTGCAAAGGCTCAAGAGAGGGATGCAGATGCTCAAGAGAGTGATTCAGAGGCTCAAGAGTGGGATGCAGAGGCTCAAGACAGTGATGCAGAGGCTCAAGAGAGTGATGCAGAGGCTCAAGAGAGTTATGCAGAGGATCAAGAGAATGATGTAGAGGCTTAAGAAAAGGATTCAGAGGCTCAAGAGAATGATGCAGAGGCTCAAGAGAGTGATGCAGAGGATCAAGAGAGTGATGCAGACGCTGAAGAGAAAGATGCAGAGGCTCTTGAGAGTGACGCAGATGCTCAAGAGAGGGATGCAGAGGCTTAATAGAGTGATGGAAAGGCTCAAGAGAGGGATGCAGAGGCTCGAGAGAGGGATGTAGAGGCTCAAACGAGTGATGCAGAGGCTCAAGAGAGTGATGCAGAGGCTCAAGAGAGAGGGATGCAGAGCCTTAAGAGAGTGATGCAGAGGTTAAAGAGAATAATGCAGAGGCTTATGAGAGGGAGGCAGAGGATCAAGAGTGTGATGCATAGGCTTAAGAGAGGAATGCAGAGGCTGAAGAGAAGGACGCAGAGGTTTAAGAGAGGGATGTAGAGGCTGAGGAGAATGATGCAGAGGCTTAAGAGAAGGATGCAGAGGCTTTGGAGAGTGATGCAAAGAATCAAGAGAGGGATGCAGAGGCTCATGAGAGAGATGCAGGAGTTCAAGAGAGGGATGCAGAGGCTCAAGAGAGGAATGCAGAGGCTTAAGAAAGTGATGCAGAGGCTGAAGAGAGGGATGCAGAGGCTTAAAAGGGTGATGCAGAAGTCCAAGAGAGTGATGCAGAGGCTCAAGAGAGGGATGCAGGGGTTCAAGAGAGTGATGCAGAGGCTCAAGAGAGGAATGCAGAGGCTTAAAAGAAGGATGAAGAGGCTTAAGAGAGTGATGCAAAGACTCAAGAGAGGGATGCAGAGGCTCAAGAGAGTGATATAGAGGCTCAAGAGAGTAATGCAGCGGCTCAAGAGAGTGATGCAGAGGATCAAGAGAGTGATGCAGAGGCTCAAGAGAGTGATGCAGAGGATCAAGAGATTTAAACAGTGGCCTAAGAGAGTGATGCAGAGGCTGAAGAGAGTGGTGCAGAGGCTCAAGAGAGGGATGCAGGGGCTCAAGAGAGTGATTCAGAGGCTTACGAGAGTGATGCAGAGGCTTAAGAGAGTGATGCAGAGGCTTAAGAGAGGGATGCAGAGGCTCAAGAGAGGGATGAATAGGGTCAAGAGAGCGATGCAGAGGCTCAAGAGAGTGTTGCAGAGGCTCAAGAGTGGGATGCAGAGGCTCAAGAGAGTGATGCAGAGGCTCAAGAGAGTGATGCAGAGGCTCAAGAGAGTTATGCAGAGGATCAAGAGAATGATGTAGAGGCTTAAGAGAGGGATGCAGAGGCTCAAGAGTATGATGCAGAGGCTCAAGAGAGTGATGCAGACGCTGAAGAGAGAGATGCAGAGGCTCTTGAGAGTGACGCAGATGCTCAAGAGAGGGATGCAGAGGCTTAAGAGACTGATGCAAAGGCTCAACAGAGGGATGCAGAGGCTCATGAGAGGGATTCAGGAGTTCAAGAGAGTTATGCAGAGGCTCGAGAGAGTGATGCATAGGCTCAAGAGAAGGATTTAGAAGTTTACGAGAGTGATGCAGAGACCTCAAGAGAGTGATGCAGAGGCTCAAGAGAGTGATGCAAAGACTCTAGAGAGGGATGCAGAGACTGAAGAGAGTGGTGCAGAGGCTCAAGAGAGGGATGCAGAGGCTCAAGAGAGTGATTCAGAGGCTTACGAGAGTGATGCAGAGGCTTAAGAGAGTGATGCAGAGGCTTAAGAGAGGGATGCATAGGCTCAAGAGAGGGATGAATAGGCTCAAGAGAGGGATGCAGAGGCTCAAGAGAGTGATGCAGAGGATCAAGAGAGGGAAGCAGAGGCTTAAGAGAGTGATGCAGAGGCTGAAGAGAGTGATGCAGAGGCTCTAGACAGTGATGCAGAGGCTCAAGAGAGTGATGGAGAGGCTCAAGAGAGTGATGCAGAGACTCTAGAGAGGGATGCAGAGGCTGAAGAGAGTGGTGCAAAGGCTCAAGAGAGGGATGCAGATGCTCAAGAGAGTGATTCAGAGGCTCAAGAGTGGGATGCAGAGGCTCAAGACAGTGATGCAGAGGCTCAAGAGAGTGATGCAGAGGCTCAAGAGAGTTATGCAGAGGATCAAGAGAATGATGTAGAGGCTTAAGAAAAGGATTCAGAGGCTCAAGAGAATGATGCAGAGGCTCAAGAGAGTGATGCAGAGGATCAAGAGAGTGATGCAGACGCTGAAGAGAAAGATGCAGAGGCTCTTGAGAGTGACGCAGATGCTCAAGAGAGGGATGCAGAGGCTTAATAGAGTGATGCAAAGGCTCAAGAGAGGGATGCAGAGGCTCGAGAGAGGGATGTAGAGGCTCAAACGAGTGATGCAGAGGCTCAAGAGAGTGATGCAGAGGCTCAAGAGAGAGGGATGCAGAGCCTTAAGAGAGTGATGCAGAGGTTAAAGAGAATAATGCAGAGGCTTATGAGAGGGAGGCAGAGGATCAAGAGTGTGATGCATAGGCTTAAGAGAGGAATGCAGAGGCTGAAGAGAAGGACGCAGAGGTTTAAGAGAGGGATGTAGAGGCTGAGGAGAATGATGCAGAGGCTTAAGAGAAGGATGCAGAGGCTTTGGAGAGTGATGCAAAGAATCAAGAGAGGGATGCAGAGGCTCATGAGAGAGATGCAGGAGTTCAAGAGAGGGATGCAGAGGCTCAAGAGAGGAATGCAGAGGCTTAAGAAAGTGATGAAAGAGGCTGAAGAGAGGGATGCAGAGGCTTAAAAGGGTGATGCAGAAGTCCAAGAGAGTGATGCAGAGGCTCAAGAGAGGGATGCAGGGGTTCAAGAGAGTGATGCAGAGGCTCAAGAGAGGAATGCAGAGGCTAAAAGAAGGATGAAGAGGCTTAAGAGAGTGATGCAAAGACTCAAGAGAGGGATGCAGAGGCTCAAGAGAGTGATATAGAGGCTCAAGAGAGTAATGCAGCGGCTCAAGAGAGTGATGCAGAGGATCAAGAGAGTGATGCAGAGGCTCAAGAGAGTGATGCAGAGGATCAAGAGATTTAAACAGTGGCTTAAGAGAGTGATGCAGAGGCTGAAGAGAGTGGTGCAGAGGCTCAAGAGAGGGATGCAGAGGCTCAAGAGAGTGATTCAGAGGCTTACGAGAGTGATGCAGAGGCTTAAGAGAGTGATGCAGAGGCTTAAGAGAGGGATGCAGAGGCTCAAGAGAGGGATGAATAGGGTCAAGAGAGCGATGCAGAGGCTCAAGAGAGTGTTGCAGAGGCTCATGAGTGGGATGCAGAGGCTCAAGAGAGTGATGCAGAGGCTCAAGAGAGTGATGCAGAGGCTCAAGAGAGTTATGCAGAGGATCAAGAGAATGATGTAGAGGCTTAAGAGAGGGATGCAGAGGCTCAAGAGTATGATGCAGAGGCTCAAGAGAGTGATGCAGACGCTGAAGAGAGAGATGCAGAGGCTCTTGAGAGTGACGCAGATGCTCAAGAGAGGGATGCAGAGGCTTAAGAGACTGATGCAAAGGCTCAACAGAGGGATGCAGAGGCTCATGAGAGGGATTCAGGAGTTCAAGAGAGTTATGCAGAGGCTCGAGAGAGTGATGCATAGGCTCAAGAGAAGGATTTAGAAGTTTACGAGAGTGATGCAGAGACCTCAAGAGAGTGATGCAGAGGCTCAAGAGAGTGATGCAAAGACTCTAGAGAGGGATGCAGAGACTGAAGAGAGTGGTGCAGAGGCTCCAGAGAGGGATGCAGAGGCTCAAGAGAGTGATTCAGAGGCTTACGAGAGTGATGCAGAGGCTTAAGAGAGTGATGCAGAGGCTTAAGAGAGGGATGCATAGGCTCAAGAGAGGGATGAATAGGCTCAAGAGAGGGATGCAGAGGCTCAAGAGAGTGATGCAGAGGATCAAGAGAGGGAAGCAGAGGCTTAAGAGAGTGATGCAGAGGCTGAAGAGAGTGATGCAGAGGCTCTAGACAGTGATGCAGAGGCTCAAGAGAGTGATACAGAGGCTCAGGAGAGTGATGCAGAGGCTCAAGAGAGTGATACAGAGAATCAAGAGAGTGATGCAGAGACTGAAGAGAGTGGTGCAGAGGCTCAAGAGAGGGATGCAGAGGCTCAAGAGAGTGATTCAGAGGCTTACGAGAGTGATGCAGAGGCTTAAGAGAGTGATGCAGAGGCCTAAGAGAGGGATGCAGAGGCTCAAGAGAGGGATGAATAGGGTCAAGAGAGGGATGCAGAGGCTCAAGAGAGTGTTGCAGAGGCTCAAGAGTGGGATGCAGAGGCTCAAGAGAGTGATGCAGAGGCTCAAGAGAGTGATGCAGAGGCTCAAGAGAGTTATGCAGAGGATCAAGAGAATGATGTAGAGGCTTAAGAGAGGGATGCAGAGGCTCAAGAGAATGATGCAGAGCCTCAAGAGAGTGATGCAGACGCTGAAGAGAGAGATGCAGAGGCTCTTGAGAGTGACGCAGATGCTCAAGAGAGGGATGCAGAGGCTTAAGAGAGTGATGCAAAGGCTCAAGAGTGGGATGCAGCGGCTCATGAGAGGGGATTCAGGAGTTCAAGAGAGTGATGCAGAGGCTCGAGAGAGTGATGCAGAGGCTCAAGAGAAGGATTTAGAGGTTTAAGAGAGTGATGCAGAGACCTCAAGAGAGTGATGCAGAGGCTTTAGAGAGTGATGCAGAGGATCAAGAGAGGGATGCAGAGGCTCAAGAGAGTGGTGCAGAGGCTCAAGAGAGGGATGCAGAGGCTCAAGAGAGTGATTCAGAGGCTTTCGAGAGTGATGCAGAGGCTTAAGAGAGTGATGCAGAGGCTTAAGAGAGGGATGCAGAGGCTCAAGAGAGGGATGAATAGGCTCCAGAGAGGGATGCAGAGGCTCAAGAGAGGGATGTAGAGGCTCAAAAGAGTGATGCAGAGGCTCAAGAGAGTGATGGAGAGGCTCAAGAGAGTGATGCAGAGACTCTAGAGAGGGATGCAGAGGCTCAAGAGAGTGGTGCAAAGGCTCAAGAGAGGGATGCAGAGGCTCAAGAGAGTGATTCAGAGGCTTACGAGAGTGATGCAGAGGCTAAGGAGAGTGATGCAGAGGCTTAAGAGAGGGATGCAGAGGCTCAAGAGAGGGATGAATAGGGTCAAGAGAGGGATGCAGAGGCTCAAGAGTGGGATGCAGAGGCTCAAGAGAGGGATGCAGAGGCTCAAGAGAGTGTTGCAGAGGATCAGGAGTGGGATGCAGAGGCTCAAGAGAGTGATGCAGAGGCTCAAGAGAGTGATGCAGAGGCTCAAGAAAGTTATGCAGAGGATCAAGAGAATGATGTAGAGGCTTAAAAGAGGGATGCAGAGGCTCAAGAGAATGACGCAGAGGCTCCAGAGAGAGATGCAGAGGATCAGGAGAGTGATGCAGACGCTGAAGAGAGAGATGCAGAGGCTCTTGATGAGTGACGCAGATGCTCAAGAGAGGGATGCAGAGGCTTAAGAGACTGATGCAAAGGCTCAAGAGAGGGATGCAGAGGATCATGAGAGGGATTCAGGAGTTCATGAGAGTTATGCAGAGGCTCGAGAGAGTGATGCATAGGCTCAAGAGAAGGATTTAGAAGTTTAGGAGAGTGATGCAGAGACCTCAAGAGAGTGATGCAGAGGCTCAAGAGAGTGATGCAAAGAATCTAGAGAGGGATGCAGAGGCTGAAGAGAGTGGTGCAGAGGCTCAAGAGAGGGATGCAGAGACTCAAGAGAGTGATTTAGAGGCTTACGAGAGTGATGCAGAGGCTTAAGAGAGTGATGCAGAGGCTTAAGAGAGGGATGCATAGGCACAAGAGAGGGATGAATAGGCTCAAGAGAGGGATGCAGAGGCTCAAGAGAGTGATGCAGAGGATCAAGAGAGGGAAGCAGAGGCTTAAGAGAGTGATGCAGAGGTTGAAGAGAGTGATGCAGAGGCTCTAGAGAGTGATGCAGAGGCTCAAGAGAGTGATGCAGAGGCTCATGAGAGTGATGCAGAGGCTCGAGAGAGTGACGCAGAGGCCTCAGGAGAGGGATTCAGAAGCTTAAGAGAGTGATGAAGAGGCTGATGAGTGTTGCAGAGGCTCAAGAGTGGGATGCAGAGGCTCAAGAGAGTGATGCAGAAGCTCATGAGTGATGCAGAGGCTCAAGAGAGTTATGCAGAGGATCAAGAGAGTGATGCAGAGGCTCAAGAGAGTGATGCAGAGGCTCAAGAGAGTTATGCAGATGATCAAGAGAGGGATGCAGAGGCTTATGAGAGTGATGCAGAGGTTTATGAGAGTCATGCAGAGGCTGAAGAGAGTGTTGCAGAGGCTTACGAGAGGGATGCAGAGGCTCAAGAGAGTGGTGCAGAGGCTCAAGAGAGAGATGCAGAGGCTCAACAGAGTGATGCAGAGGCTCATAAGAGGGATGCAGAGGCTCAAGAGAGGGATGTAGAGGCTCAAAAGAGTGATGCAGAGGCTCAACAGAGTGATGGAGAGGCTCAAGAGAGTGATGAAGAGACTTTAGAGAGGGATGCAGAGGCTGAAGAGAGTGGTGCAGAGGCTCAAGAGAGGGATGCAGAGGCTCAAGAGAGTGATTCAGAGGCTTACGAGAGTGATTCAGAGGCTTAAGAGAGTGATGCAGAGGCTTAAGAAAAGGATGCAGAGGCTCAAGAGAGGGATGAATAGGGTCAAGAGAGGGATGCAGAGGCTCAAGAGAGTGTTGCAGAGGCTCAAGAGTGGGACGCAGAGGCTCAAGAGAGTGATTCAGAGGCTTACGAGAGTGATGCAGAGGCTTAAGAGAGTGATGCAGAGGCTTAAGAGAGGGATGCAGAGGCTCAAGAGAGGGATGAATAGGGTCAAGAGAGGGATGCAGAGGCTCAAGAGAGTGTTGCAGAGGCTCAAGAGTGGGATGCAGAGGCTCAAGAGAGTGATGCACAGGCTCAAGAGAGTGATGCAGAGGCTCAAGAGAGTGATGCAGAGGCTCAGGAGAATGATGCAGAGGCTCAAGAGAGTGATGCAGAGAATCAAGAGAGTGATGCAGAGGCTCGAGAGAGTGACGCAGAGGCCTCAGGAGAGGTATTCAGAGGCTTAAGAGAGTGATGAAGAGGCTGAAGAGAGTGTTGCAGAGGCTCAAGAGTGGGATGCAGAGGCTCAATAGAGTGATGCAGAGGCTCAAGAGAGTGATGCAGAGGCTCAAGAGAGTTATGCAGAGGATCAAGAGAGTGATGCAGAGGCTCAAGAGAGTGATGCAGAGGCTCAAGGGAGTTATGCAGATGATCAAGAGAGGGATGCAGAGGCTTATGAGAGTGATTCAGAGGTTTATGAGAGTGAGGCAGAGGCTGAAGAGAGTGTTGCAAAGGCTTACGAGAGGGATGCAGAGGCTCAAGAGAGAGATGCAGAAGCTCAACAAAGTGATACAGAGGCTCATAAGAGGGATGCAGAGGCTCAAGAGAGGGATGTAGAGGCTCAAAAGAGGGATGCAGAGTCTCAACAGAGTGATGGAGAGGCTCAAGAGAGTGATGAAGAGACTCTAGAGAGGGATGCAGAGGCTGAAGAGAGTGGTGCAGAGGCTCAAGAGAGGGATGCAGAGGCTCAAGAGAGTGATTCAGAGGCTTACGAGAGTGATGCAGAGGCTTAAGCGAGTGATGCAGAGGCTTAAGAGAGGGATGCAGAGGCTCAAGAGAGGGATGAATAGGGTCAAGAGAGGGATGCACAGGCTCAAGAGAGTGTTGCAGAGGCTCAAGAGTGGGATGCAGAGGCTCAAGAGAGTGATGCAGAGGCTCAAGAGAGTGATGCAGAGGCTCAAGAGAGGGATGCAGAGGCTCATGAGAGGGATTCAGGAGTTCAAGAGAGTGATGCAGAGGCTCGAGAGAGTGATGCAGAGGCTCAAGAGAAGGATTTAGAGGTTTAAGAGAGTGATGCAGAGACCTCAAGAGAGTGATGCAGAGGCTTTAGAGAGTGATGCAGAGGATCAAGAGAGGGATGCAGAGGCTCAAGAGTATGATGCAGAGGCTCAAGAGGGTGATGCAGACGCTGAAAAGAGAGATGCAGAGGCTCTTGAGAGTGACGCAGATGCTCAAGAGAGGGATGCAGAGGCTTAAGAGAGTGATGCAAAGGCTCAAGAGAGGGATGCAGAGGCTCATGAGAGGGATTCAGGAGTTCAAGAGAGTGATGCAGAGGCTCGAGAGAGTGATGCAGAGGCTCAAGAGAAGGATTTAGAGGTTTAAGAGAGTGATGCAGAGACCTCAAGAGAGTGATGCAGAGGCTTTAGAGAGTGATGCAGAGGATCAAGAGAGGGATGCAGAGGCTCAAGAGAGTGGTGCAGAGGCTCAAGAGAGGGATGCAGAGGCTCAAGAGAGTGATTCAGAGGCTTACGAGAGTGATGCAGAGGCTTAGGAGAGTGATGCAGAGGCTTAAGAGAGGGATGCAGAGGCTCAAGAGAGGGATGAATAGGCTCAAGAGAGGGATGCAGAGGCTCGAGAGAGGGATGTAGAGGCTCAAAAGAGTGATGCAGAGGCTCAAGAGAGTGATGGAGAGGCTCAAGAGAGTGATGCAGAGACTCTAGAGAGGGATGCAGAGGCTGAAGAGAGTGGTGCAAAGGCTCAAGAGAGGGATGCAGATGCTCAAGAGAGTGATTCAGAGGCTCAAGAGTGGGATGCAGAGGCTCAAGACAGTGATGCAGAGGCTCAAGAGAGTGATGCAGAGGCTCAAGAGAGTTATGCAGAGGATCAAGAGAATGATGTAGAGGCTTAAGAAAAGGATTCAGAGGCTCAAGAGAATGATGCAGAGGCTCAAGAGAGTGATGCAGAGGATCAAGAGAGTGATGCAGACGCTGAAGAGAAAGATGCAGAGGCTCTTGAGAGTGACGCAGATGCTCAAGAGAGGGATGCAGAGGCTTAATAGAGTGATGGAAAGGCTCAAGAGAGGGATGCAGAGGCTCGAGAGAGGGATGTAGAGGCTCAAACGAGTGATGCAGAGGCTCAAGAGAGTGATGCAGAGGCTCAAGAGAGAGGGATGCAGAGCCTTAAGAGAGTGATGCAGAGGTTAAAGAGAATAATGCAGAGGCTTATGAGAGGGAGGCAGAGGATCAAGAGTGTGATGCATAGGCTTAAGAGAGGAATGCAGAGGCTGAAGAGAAGGACGCAGAGGTTTAAGAGAGGGATGTAGAGGCTGAGGAGAATGATGCAGAGGCTTAAGAGAAGGATGCAGAGGCTTTGGAGAGTGATGCAAAGAATCAAGAGAGGGATGCAGAGGCTCATGAGAGAGATGCAGGAGTTCAAGAGAGGGATGCAGAGGCTCAAGAGAGGAATGCAGAGGCTTAAGAAAGTGATGCAGAGGCTGAAGAGAGGGATGCAGAGGCTTAAAAGGGTGATGCAGAAGTCCAAGAGAGTGATGCAGAGGCTCAAGAGAGGGATGCAGGGGTTCAAGAGAGTGATGCAGAGGCTCAAGAGAGGAATGCAGAGGCTTAAAAGAAGGATGAAGAGGCTTAAGAGAGTGATGCAAAGACTCAAGAGAGGGATGCAGAGGCTCAAGAGAGTGATATAGAGGCTCAAGAGAGTAATGCAGCGGCTCAAGAGAGTGATGCAGAGGATCAAGAGAGTGATGCAGAGGCTCAAGAGAGTGATGCAGAGGATCAAGAGATTTAAACAGTGGCCTAAGAGAGTGATGCAGAGGCTGAAGAGAGTGGTGCAGAGGCTCAAGAGAGGGATGCAGGGGCTCAAGAGAGTGATTCAGAGGCTTACGAGAGTGATGAAGAGGCTTAAGAGAGTGATGCAGAGGCTTAAGAGAGGGATGCAGAGGCTCAAGAGAGGGATGAATAGGGTCAAGAGAGCGATGCAGAGGCTCAAGAGAGTGTTGCAGAGGCTCAAGAGTGGGATGCAGAGGCTCAAGAGAGTGATGCAGAGGCTCAAGAGAGTGATGCAGAGGCTCAAGAGAGTTATGCAGAGGATCAAGAGAATGATGTAGAGGCTTAAGAGAGGGATGCAGAGGCTCAAGAGTATGATGCAGAGGCTCAAGAGAGTGATGCAGACGCTGAAGAGAGAGATGCAGAGGCTCTTGAGAGTGACGCAGATGCTCAAGAGAGGGATGCAGAGGCTTAAGAGACTGATGCAAAGGCTCAACAGAGGGATGCAGAGGCTCATGAGAGGGATTCAGGAGTTCAAGAGAGTTATGCAGAGGCTCGAGAGAGTGATGCATAGGCTCAAGAGAAGGATTTAGAAGTTTACGAGAGTGATGCAGAGACCTCAAGAGAGTGATGCAGAGGCTCAAGAGAGTGATGCAAAGACTCTAGAGAGGGATGCAGAGACTGAAGAGAGTGGTGCAGAGGCTCAAGAGAGGGATGCAGAGGCTCAAGAGAGTGATTCAGAGGCTTACGAGAGTGATGCAGAGGCTTAAGAGAGTGATGCAGAGGCTTAAGAGAGGGATGCATAGGCTCAAGAGAGGGATGAATAGGCTCAAGAGAGGGATGCAGAGGCTCAAGAGAGTGATGCAGAGGATCAAGAGAGGGAAGCAGAGGCTTAAGAGAGTGATGCAGAGGCTGAAGAGAGTGATGCAGAGGCTCTAGACAGTGATGCAGAGGCTCAAGAGAGTGATGGAGAGGCTCAAGAGAGTGATGCAGAGACTCTAGAGAGGGATGCAGAGGCTGAAGAGAGTGGTGCAAAGGCTCAAGAGAGGGATGCAGATGCTCAAGAGAGTGATTCAGAGGCTCAAGAGTGGGATGCAGAGGCTCAAGACAGTGATGCAGAGGCTCAAGAGAGTTATGCAGAGGATCAAGAGAATGATGTAGAGGCTTAAGAAAAGGATTCAGAGGCTCAAGAGAATGATGCAGAGGCTCAAGAGAGTGATGCAGAGGATCAAGAGAGTGATGCAGACGCTGAAGAGAAAGATGCAGAGGCTCTTGAGAGTGACGCAGATGCTCAAGAGAGGGATGCAGAGGCTTAATAGAGTGATGCAAAGGCTCAAGAGAGGGATGCAGAGGCTCGAGAGAGGGATGTAGAGGCTCAAACGAGTGATGCAGAGGCTCAAGAGAGTGATGCAGAGGCTCAAGAGAGAGGGATGCAGAGCCTTAAGAGAGTGATGCAGAGGTTAAAGAGAATAATGCAGAGGCTTATGAGAGGGAGGCAGAGGATCAAGAGTGTGATGCATAGGCTTAAGAGAGGAATGCAGAGGCTGAAGAGAAGGACGCAGAGGTTTAAGAGAGGGATGTAGAGGCTGAGGAGAATGATGCAGAGGCTTAAGAGAAGGATGCAGAGGCTTTGGAGAGTGATGCAAAGAATCAAAAGAGGGATGCAGAGGCTCATGAGAGAGATGCAGGAGTTCAAGAGAGGGATGCAGAGGCTCAAGAGAGGAATGCAGAGGCTTAAGAAAGTGATGCAGAGGCTGAAGAGAGGGATGCAGAGGCTTAAAAGGGTGATGCAGAAGTCCAAGAGAGTGATGCAGAGGCTCAAGAGAGGGATGCAGGGGTTCAAGAGAGTGATGCAGAGGCTCAAGAGAGGAATGCAGAGGCTTAAAAGAAGGATGAAGAGGCTTAAGAGAGTGATGCAAAGACTCAAGAGAGGGATGCAGAGGCTCAAGAGAGTGATATAGAGGCTCAAGAGAGTAATGCAGCGGCTCAAGAGAGTGATGCAGAGGATCAAGAGAGTGATGCAGAGGCTCAAGAGAGTGATGCAGAGGATCAAGAGATTTAAACAGTGGCTTAAGAGAGTGATGCAGAGGCTGAAGAGAGTGGTGCAGAGGCTCAAGAGAGGGATGCAGAGGCTCAAGAGAGTGATTCAGAGGCTTACGAGAGTGATGCAGAGGCTTAAGAGAGTGATGCAGAGGCTTAAGAGAGGGATGCAGAGGCTCAAGAGAGGGATGAATAGGGTCAAGAGAGCGATGCAGAGGCTCAAGAGAGTGTTGCAGAGGCTCATGAGTGGGATGCAGAGGCTCAAGAGAGTGATGCAGAGGCTCAAGAGAGTGATGCAGAGGCTCAAGAGAGTTATGCAGAGGATCAAGAGAATGATGTAGAGGCTTAAGAGAGGGATGCAGAGGCTCAAGAGTATGATGCAGAGGCTCAAGAGAGTGATGCAGACGCTGAAGAGAGAGATGCAGAGGCTCTTGAGAGTGACGCAGATGCTCAAGAGAGGGATGCAGAGGCTTAAGAGACTGATGCAAAGGCTCAACAGAGGGATGCAGAGGCTCATGAAAGGGATTCAGGAGTTCAAGAGAGTTATGCAGAGGCTCGAGAGAGTGATGCATAGGCTCAAGAGAAGGATTTAGAAGTTTACGAGAGTGATGCAGAGACCTCAAGAGAGTGATGCAGAGGCTCAAGAGAGTGATGCAAAGACTCTAGAGAGGGATGCAGAGACTGAAGAGAGTGGTGCAGAGGCTCCAGAGAGGGATGCAGAGGCTCAAGAGAGTGATTCAGAGGCTTACGAGAGTGATGCAGAGGCTTAAGAGAGTGATGCAGAGGCTTAAGAGAGGGATGCATAGGCTCAAGAGAGGGATGAATAGGCTCAAGAGAGGGATGCAGAGGCTCAAGAGAGTGATGCAGAGGATCAAGAGAGGGAAGCAGAGGCTTAAGAGAGTGATGCAGAGGCTGAAGAGAGTGATGCAGAGGCTCTAGACAGTGATGCAGAGGCTCAAGAGAGTGATACAGAGGCTCAGGAGAGTGATGCAGAGGCTCAAGAGAGTGATACAGAGAATCAAGAGAGTGATGCAGAGACTGAAGAGAGTGGTGCAGAGGCTCAAGAGAGGGATGCAGAGGCTCAAGAGAGTGATTCAGAGGCTTACGAGAGTGATGCAGAGGCTTAAGAGAGTGATGCAGAGGCCTAAGAGAGGGATGCAGAGGCTCAAGAGAGGGATGAATAGGGTCAAGAGAGGGATGCAGAGGCTCAAGAGAGTGTTGCAGAGGCTCAAGAGTGGGATGCAGAGGCTCAAGAGAGTGATGCAGAGGCTCAAGAGAGTGATGCAGAGGCTCAAGAGAGTTATGCAGAGGATCAAGAGAATGATGTAGAGGCTTAAGAGAGGGATGCAGAGGCTCAAGAGAATGATGCAGAGCCTCAAGAGAGTGATGCAGACGCTGAAGAGAGAGATGCAGAGGCTCTTGAGAGTGACGCAGATGCTCAAGAGAGGGATGCAGAGGCTTAAGAGAGTGATGCAAAGGCTCAAGAGTGGGATGCAGCGGCTCATGAGAGGGGATTCAGGAGTTCAAGAGAGTGATGCAGAGGCTCGAGAGAGTGATGCAGAGGCTCAAGAGAAGGATTTAGAGGTTTAAGAGAGTGATGCAGAGACCTCAAGAGAGTGATGCAGAGGCTTTAGAGAGTGATGCAGAGGATCAAGAGAGGGATGCAGAGGCTCAAGAGAGTGGTGCAGAGGCTCAAGAGAGGGATGCAGAGGCTCAAGAGAGTGATTCAGAGGCTTTCGAGAGTGATGCAGAGGCTTAAGAGAGTGATGCAGAGGCTTAAGAGAGGGATGCAGAGGCTCAAGAGAGGGATGAATAGGCTCCAGAGAGGGATGCAGAGGCTCAAGAGAGGGATGTAGAGGCTCAAAAGAGTGATGCAGAGGCTCAAGAGAGTGATGGAGAGGCTCAAGAGAGTGATGCAGAGACTCTAGAGAGGGATGCAGAGGCTCAAGAGAGTGGTGCAAAGGCTCAAGAGAGGGATGCAGAGGCTCAAGAGAGTGATTCAGAGGCTTACGAGAGTGATGCAGAGGCTAAGGAGAGTGATGCAGAGGCTTAAGAGAGGGATGCAGAGGCTCAAGAGAGGGATGAATAGGGTCAAGAGAGGGATGCAGAGGCTCAAGAGTGGGATGCAGAGGCTCAAGAGAGGGATGCAGAGGCTCAAGAGAGTGTTGCAGAGGATCAGGAGTGGGATGCAGAGGCTCAAGAGAGTGATGCAGAGGCTCAAGAGAGTGATGCAGAGGCTCAAGAAAGTTATGCAGAGGATCAAGAGAATGATGTAGAGGCTTAAAAGAGGGATGCAGAGGCTCAAGAGAATGACGCAGAGGCTCCAGAGAGAGATGCAGAGGCTCAGGAGAGTGATGCAGACGCTGAAGAGAGAGATGCAGAGGCTCTTGATGAGTGACGCAGATGCTCAAGAGAGGGATGCAGAGGCTTAAGAGACTGATGCAAAGGCTCAAGAGAGGGATGCAGAGGATCATGAGAGGGATTCAGGAGTTCATGAGAGTTATGCAGAGGCTCGAGAGAGTGATGCATAGGCTCAAGAGAAGGATTTAGAAGTTTAGGAGAGTGATGCAGAGACCTCAAGAGAGTGATGCAGAGGCTCAAGAGAGTGATGCAAAGAATCTAGAGAGGGATGCAGAGGCTGAAGAGAGTGGTGCAGAGGCTCAAGAGAGGGATGCAGAGACTCAAGAGAGTGATTTAGAGGCTTACGAGAGTTATGCAGAGGCTTAAGAGAGTGATGCAGAGGCTTAAGAGAGGGATGCATAGGCACAAGAGAGGGATGAATAGGCTCAAGAGAGGGATGCAGAGGCTCAAGAGAGTGATGCAGAGGATCAAGAGAGGGAAGCAGAGGCTTAAGAGAGTGATGCAGAGGTTGAAGAGAGTGATGCAGAGGCTCTAGAGAGTGATGCAGAGGCTCAAGAGAGTGATGCAGAGGCTCATGAGAGTGATGCAGAGGCTCGAGAGAGTGACGCAGAGGCCTCAGGAGAGGGATTCAGAGGCTTAAGAGAGTGATGAAGAGGCTGATGAGTGTTGCAGAGGCTCAAGAGTGGGATGCAGAGGCTCAAGAGAGTGATGCAGAAGCTCATGAGTGATGCAGAGGCTCAAGAGAGTTATGCAGAGGATCAAGAGAGTGATGCAGAGGCTCAAGAGAGTGATGCAGAGGCTCAAGAGAGTTATGCAGATGATCAAGAGAGGGATGCAGAGGCTTATGAGAGTGATGCAGAGGTTTATGAGAGTCATGCAGAGGCTGAAGAGAGTGTTGCAGAGGCTTACGAGAGGGATGCAGAGGCTCAAGAGAGTGGTGCAGAGGCTCAAGAGAGAGATGCAGAGGCTCAACAGAGTGATGCAGAGGCTCATAAGAGGGATGCAGAGGCTCAAGAGAGGGATGTAGAGGCTCAAAAGAGTGATGCAGAGGCTCAACAGAGTGATGGAGAGGCTCAAGAGAGTGATGAAGAGACTTTAGAGAGGGATGCAGAGGCTGAAGAGAGTGGTGCAGAGGCTCAAGAGAGGGATGCAGAGGCTCAAGAGAGTGATTCAGAGGCTTACGAGAGTGATTCAGAGGCTTAAGAGAGTGATGCAGAGGCTTAAGAAAAGGATGCAGAGGCTCAAGAGAGGGATGAATAGGGTCAAGAGAGGGATGCAGAGGCTCAAGAGAGTGTTGCAGAGGCTCAAGAGTGGGACGCAGAGGCTCAAGAGAGTGATTCAGAGGCTTACGAGAGTGATGCAGAGGCTTAAGAGAGTGATGCAGAGGCTTAAGAGAGGGATGCAGAGGCTCAAGAGAGGGATGAATAGGGTCAAGAGAGGGATGCAGAGGCTCAAGAGAGTGTTGCAGAGGCTCAAGAGTGGGATGCAGAGGCTCAAGAGAGTGATGCACAGGCTCAAGAGAGTGATGCAGAGGCTCAAGAGAGTGATGCAGAGGCTCAGGAGAATGATGCAGAGGCTCAAGAGAGTGATGCAGAGAATCAAGAGAGTGATGCAGAGGCTCGAGAGAGTGACGCAGAGGCCTCAGGAGAGGTATTCAGAGGCTTAAGAGAGTGATGAAGAGGCTGAAGAGAGTGTTGCAGAGGCTCAAGAGTGGGATGCAGAGGCTCAATAGAGTGATGCAGAGGCTCAAGAGAGTGATGCAGAGGCTCAAGAGAGTTATGCAGAGGATCAAGAGAGTGATACAGCGGCTCAAGAGAGTGATGCAGAGGCTCAAGAGAGTTATGCAGATGATCAAGAGAGGGATGCAGAGGCTTATGAGAGTGATGCAGAGGTTTATGAAAGTGAGGCAGAGGCTGAAGAGAGTGTTGCAGAGGCTTACGAGAGGGATGAAGAGGCTCAAGAGAGAGATGCAGAAGCTCAACAAAGTGATACAGAGGCTCATAAGAGGGATGCAGAGGCTCAAGAGAGGGATGTAGAGGCTCAAAAGAGTGATGCAGAGTCTCAACAGAGTGATGGAGAGGCTCAAGAGAGTGATGAAGAGACTCTAGAGAGGGATGCAGAGGCTGAAGAGAGTGGTGCAGAGGCTCAAGAGAGGGATGCAGAGGCTCAAGAGAGTGATTCAGAGGCTTACGAGAGTGATGCAGAGGCTTAAGAGAGTGATGCAGAGGCTTAAGAGAGGGATGCAGAGGCTCAAGAGAGGGATGAATAGGGTCATGAGAGGGATGCAGAGGCTCAAGAGAGTGTTGCAGAGGCTCAAGAGTGGGACGCAGAGGCTCAAGAGAGTGATTCAGAGGCTTACGAGAGTGAGGCAGAGGCTTAAGAGAGTGATGCAGAGGCTTAAGAGAGGGATGCAGAGGCTCAAGAGAGGGATGAATAGGGTCAAGAGAGGGATGCAGAGGCTCAAGAGAGTGTTGCAGAGGCACAAGAGTGGGATGCAGAGGCTCAAGAGAGTGATGCAGAGGCTCAAGAGAGTGATGCAGAGGCTCAAGAGAGTGATGCAGAGGCTCAGGAGAGTGATGCAGAGGCTCAAGAGAGTGATGCAGAGAATCAAGAGAGTGATGCAGAGGCTCGAGAGAGTGACGCAGAGGCCTCAGGAGAGGGATTCAGAGGCTTAAGGGAGTGATGAAGAGGCTGAGGAGAGTGTTGCAGAGGCTCAAAAGTGGGATGCAGAGGCTCAAGAGAGTGATGCAGAGGCTCAAGAGACTGATGCAGAGGCTCAAGAGAGTTATGCAGAGGATCAAGAGAGTGATGCAGAGGCTCAAGAGAGTGTTGCAGAGGCTCAAGAGAGTTATGCAGATGATCAAGAGAGGGATGCAGAGGCTTATGAGAGTGATGCAGAGGTTTATGAAAGTGAGGCAGAGGCTGAAGAGAGTGTTGCAGAGGATCAAGAGAGGGATGCAGAGGCTCAAGAGAGTGGTGCAGAGGCTCTAGAGAGGGATGCAGAGGCTCAAGAGAGTGATTCAGAGGCTTACGAGAGTGATGCAGAGGCTTAAGAGAGTGATGCAGCGGCTTAAGAGAGGGATGCAGAGGCTCTAGAGAGGGATGAATAGGCTCAAGAGAGGGATGCAGAGGCTCAAAAGAGTGATGCAGAGGCTCAAGAGAGTGATGGAGAGGCTCAAGAGAGTGATGCAGAGACTCTAGAGAGGGATGCAGAGGCTGAAAAGAGTGGTGCAAAGGCTCAAGAGAGGGATGCAGAGGCTCAAGAGAGTGATTCAGAGGCTTACGAGAGTGATGCAGAGGCTTAAGAGAGTGATGCAGAGGCTTAAGAGAGGGATGCAGAGGCTCAAGAGAGGGATGAATAGGGTCAAGAGAGGGATGCAGAGGCTCAAGAGTGGGATGCAGAGGCTCAAGAGAGTGATGCAGAGGCTCAAGAGAGTGATGCAGAGGCTCAAGAGAGTTATGCAGAGGATCAAGAGAATGATGTAGAGGCTTAAGAGAGGGATGCAGAGGCTCAAGAGAGTGATGGAGAGGCTCAAGAGAGTGATGCAGAGACTCTAGAGAGGGATGCAGAGGATCAAGAGAATGATGTAGAGGCTTAAGAAAAGGATTCAGAGGCTCAAGAGAATGATGCAGAGGCTCAAAAGAGTGATGCAGAGGATCAAGAGAGTGATGCAGACGCTGAAGAGAAAGATGCAGAGGCTCTTGAGAGTGACGCAGAGGCTCAAGAGAGAGGGATGCAGAGCCTTAAGAGAGTGATGCAGAGGTTAAAGAGAATGATGCAGCGGCTCAAGAGAGTGATGCAGAGGCTCAAGAGAGAGGGATGCAGAGCCTTAAGAGAGTGATGCAGAGGTTAAAGAGAATGATGCAGAGGCTTATGAGAGGGAGGCAGAGGATCAAGAGTGTGATGCAGAGGCTTAAGAGAGGAATGCAGAGGCTGAAGAGAAGGACGCAGAGGTTTAAGAGAGGGATGTAGAGGCTGAGGAGAATGATGCAGAGGCTTAAGAGAGTGATGCAGAGGCTTAAGAGACTGGTGCAGAGGCTCAAGAGAGTGATGCAGAGGATGAAGAGTGTGATGCAGAGGTTCAAGAGAGGGATGCAGAGGCTCAAGAGAGTGATTCAGAGGCCTACGAGATTGATGCTGAGGCTTAAGAGAGTGATGCAGAGGCTCAAAAGAAGGATGCAAAGGCTTAAGAGAGTGATGCAAAGACTCAAGAGTGGGATGCAGAGGCTCATGAGAGAGATGAAGGAGTTCAAGAGAGGGATGCAGACGCTCAAGAGAGGGATGCAGACGCTCAAGAGAGGGATGCAGAGGCTTAAGAAAGTGATGCAGAGGCTCAAAAGAGGGATGCAGAGGCTTAAAAGGGTGATGCAGAGGCCCAGGTGAGTGATGCAGAGGCTCAAGAGAGGGATCCAGGGGTTCAAGAGAGTGATACAGAGGCTCAAGAGAGTGATTCAAAGGCTTACGAGAGTGATTCAGAGGCTTAAGAGAGTGATGCAGAGGCTTAAGAGAGGGATGCAGAGGCTAAAGAGAGGGATGCAGAGGCTCAAGAGAGGGATGCAAAGGCTCAAGAGAGGGAATCAGAGGCTGAAGTGAGGGATGCAGAGGCTCTTGAGAGTGATGCAGAGGCTCAAGAGAGGGATGCAGAGGCTTAAGAAAGTGATGCAGAGGCTCAAAAGAGGGATGCAGAGGCTTAAAAGGATGATGCAGAGGCCCAGGTGAGTGATGCAGAGGCTCAAGAGAGGGATGCAGGGGTTCAAGAGAGTGATACAGAGGCTCAAGAGAGTGATGCAGAGGCTTAAGAGAGGGATGTGGAGGCTCAAGAGAGTGATGCAGAGGCTCAAGAGAGGGATGCTGAGGCTCCAGAGAGGGATGCAGAGGCTCCAGAGAGTGATGCAGAGGCATAAGAGAGGGATGCAAAGGCTTAAGAGAGTGATGCAAAGGCTCAAGAGAGGGATGAAGAGGCTCATAAGAGGGATGCAGGGGTTCAAGAGAGTGATGCAGAGGCTCAAGAGAGTGATGCAGAGGATTAAGAGAGGGATGCAGAGGCTCAAGAGAGTGATGCAGAGGCTCAAGAGAGGGATGCTGAGGCTCCAGAGAGGGATGCAGAGGCTCCAGAGAGTGATGCAGAGGCTGAATAGAGAGATGCAGAGGCTTAAGAGAGTGATGCAGAGGCTCAAGAGAGTGATGCAGAGGCTCAAGAGAATGTTGTAGAGGCTTAAGAGAGGGATGCAGAGGCTCAAGAGAATGATGCAGAGGCTCAAGAAAGTGATGCAGAGGATCAAGGGAGTGATGTAGAGGCTCAAGAGAGTAATGCAGAAGCTCAAGAGAGTGATGCAGAGGATCAAGAGATTGATGCAGAGGCTCAATAGAGTGATGCAGAGGATCAAGAGAGGGAAGCAGAGGCTTAAGAGAGTGATGCAGAGGCTAAAAAGAGTGATGCAGAGGCTCTAGAGAGTGATGCAGAGGATCAAAAGAGTGATGCAGAGGCTCAAGCGAGTGATGCAGAGGCTCAAGAGAGTGATGCAAAGAATCAAGAGAGTGATGCAGAGGCTCGAGAGAGTGACGCAGAGGCCTCAAGAGAGGGATTCAGAGGCTTAAGACAGTGATGCAGAGGCTGAAGAGAGTGTTGCAGAGGCTCAAAAGAGGGATGCAGAGGCTCAAGAGAGTGATGCAGAGGCTCAAGAGAGTTATGCAGAGGATCATGAGAGTGATGCAGAGGCTCATAAGAGGGATGCAGAGGCTCAAGAGAGGGATGTAGAGGCTCAAAAGAGTGATGCAGAGTCTCAACAGAGTGATGGAGAGGCTCAAGAGAGTGATGAAGAGACTCTAGAGAGGGATGCAGAGGCTGAAGAGAGTGGTGCAGAGGCTCAAGAGAGGGATGCAGAGGCTCAAGAGAGTGATTCAGAGACTTACGAGAGTGATGCAGAGGCTTAAGAGAGTGATGCAGAGGCTAAAGAGAGGGATGCAGAGGCTCAAGAGAGGGATGAATAGGGTCAAGAGAGGGATGCACAGGCTCAAGAGAGTGTTGCAGAGGCTCAAGAGAGGGAAGCAGAGGATCAAGAGAGGGAAGCAGAGGCTTAAGAGAGTGATGCAGAGGCTCAAGAGAGTGATGCAGAGGCTCAACAGAGTGATGCAAAGAATCAAGAGAGTGATGCAGAGGCTCGAGAGAGTGACGCAGAGGCCTCAAGAGAGGGATTCAGAGACTTAAGACAGTGATGCAGAGGCTGAAGAGAGTGTTGCAGAGGCTCAAAAGAGGGATGCAGAGGCTCAAGAGAGTGATGCAGAGGCTCAAGAGAGTTATGCAGAGGATCATGAGAGTGATGCAGAGGCTCAAGAGAGTGATGCAGAGGCTCAAGAGAGAGATGCAGAGGCTCAACAAAGTGATGCAGAGGCTCATACGAGGGATGCAGAGGCTCAAGAGAGGGATGTAGAGGCTCAAAAGAGTGATGCAGAGGCTCAAGAGAGTGACGGAGAGGCTCAAGAGAGTGATGCAGAGATTCTAGAGAGGGATGCAGAGGCTGCAGAGAGTGGGGCAGAGGCTCAAGGGAGGGATGCAGAGGCTCAAGAGAGAGATTCAGAGGCTTACGAGAGTGATGCAGAGGCTTAAGAGAGTGATGCAGAGGGTTATGAGAGGGATGCAGAGGCTCAAGAGAGGAATGCAGAGGCTCAAGAGAGGGATGCAGGGGCTCAAGAGATGGATGCAAAGGCTCAAGTGAAAGATGCAGAGGCACAAGCGAGGGATGCAGAGGCTCTTGAGAGTGATGCAGAGGCTTAAGAGAGGGATGCAGAATCTTAAGCGAGTGATGCAGAGGCTTAAGAGAGGGATGCAGAGGCCCATGAGATGGATGCAGGAGTTGAAGAGAGAGACGCTGAGGCTCAAGAAAGGGATGCAGAGGTTTAAGAAAGTGATGCAGAGGCTCAAAAGAGAGATGCAGAGGCTTAAGTGGGTGATGCAGAGGCTCAAGAGAGTGACGTAGAGGCTCAGGAGAGGGATGCAGGGGCTCAAGAGAGTGATAGAGAGGCTCAAGAGAGTGATTCAGAGGTTTACGAGAGTGATGCAGAGGTTTAAGAGAAGGATGCAGAGACACAAGAGAGGAATTCAGAGGCTCTTGAGAGTGATGCAGAGGCTCAAGAGAGGGATGCAGAGGCTTACGAGAGTGAAGGAGAGTCTCAAGAGAGTGATTCAGAGGTTTACGAGAGTGATGCAGAGGCTTAAGAGAGGGATGCAGAGGCTAAAGAGAAGGATGCAGAGGCTAAAGTGATTGATGCAGAGGCACAAGAGAAAGATGCAGAGGCACTTGAGAGTGATGCAAAGGCTCAAGAGAGGGATGCAGAGGCTCAAGAGAATCATGTAGTGGCTTAAGAGAGGGATGAAAAGGCTCTAGAGAATGATGCAGAGGCTCATGAGAGGGATTCAGAGGTTTAAGAGAGTGATGTAGAGGCTGAAGAGAGTGTTGCAGAGGCTCAAGAGAGGGATGCAGAGGCTCAAGAGAGGGATGCAGAGGCTGATGAGAGTGATGCAGAGGCTGAAGAGAGGGATGCAGATGCTTAAGAGAGTGATGTAAAGGCTCTGGAGTGGGATGCAAAAGCTCTTGAGATGGATGCACGAGTTCAAGAAAAGGATGCAGAGGCTCAAGAAAGGGATGCAGAGGCTTACGAAAGTGATGCAGAGGCTCAAAATAGGGATGCAGAGGCTTAAGAGGGTGATGCAGAGGCTCAAGAGAGTTATGCAGAGGCTCAAGAGATGGATGCAGGGGCCCAGGGGAGTGATGCAGATGCTCAAGTGAGGGATGCAGAGGATGAAGAGAGTGATGCAGATGCTCGAGAGAGTGATGCAGAGGCTCAAGAGAGGGATGCAGAGGCTAAAGTGAGGGATGCAGAGGCACTAGAGAAAGATGCAGAGGCACTTGAGAGTGATGAAAAGGCTCAAGAGAGGGATGCAGAGGGCTCAAGAGAATGATGTAGAGGCTCAAGAGAGTGATGCAGAGGATCAAGAGAGTGATGTAGATGCTCAGGAGAGGGATGAATAGGCTCAAGAGAGGGATGCAGAGGCTCAAGAGAGGGATGCAGAGGCTAAAGTGAGGGATGCAGAGGCACAAGAGAATGATGTAGAGGCTTAAGAGAGGGATGCAGAGGCTCTAGAGAATGATGCAGAGGCTCTAGAGAGTGATGCAGAGGATCAAGAGAATGATGAAGACGCTGAAGAGAGAGATGCAGAGGCTCTTGAGAGTGATGCAAAGGCTCAAGAGAGGGATGCAGAGGCTCATGAGAAGGATGCAGGAGTTCAAGAGAGTGATGCAGACGCTCGAGAGAGTGATGCAGAGGCTCAAGAGATGGATTCAGAGGTTTAAGAGAGTGATGCAGAGGCTCAAGAAAGTGATGCAGAGGATCAAGAGAGTGATGCAGAGGCTGAAGAGAGTGATGCAGAGGCTTAAGAGAGGGATGCAGAGGCTGAAGAGAGTGATGCAGAGGCTGAAGAGAGAGATGCAGAGGCTTAAGAGAGTGATGCAGAGGCTCAAAAGAGTCATGCTGAGGCTCAAGAAAATGATGTAGAGGCTTAAGAGCTGGATGCAGAGGATGAAGAGAATGATGCAGAGGCTCAAGAGAGTGATGCAGAGGATGAAGAGAGGGATGCAGAGGCTTAAAAGAGTGATGCAGAGACTCAAGAGAGGGATGCAGAGGCTCAAGAGAGTGATGCAGAGGCTCAAGAGAGTGATGCAGAGGCTCAAGAGAGTGATGCAGAGGCTCAAGAGAGTGATGCAAAGGCTCAGGAGAGGGATGCAGAGGCTCTTGAGATTGATGCAGGAGTTCAAGAGAGGGATGCATAGGCTCAAGAAAGGGATGCAGAGGCTTAAGAAAGTGATGCAGAGGCTCAAAATAGGGATGCAGAGGCTTAGGAGGGTGATGCAGAGGCTCAAGAGAGTGATGCAGAGGCTCAAGAGAGTAAATTAGAGGCTCTAGAGAGGGATGCAGAGGCTGAAGAGAGAGGTGCAGAGGCTCAAGAGAGGGATGCAGAGTCTCAAGAGAGTGATTCAGAGGCTTACGAGAGTGATGCAGAGGCTTAAGAGAGTGATGCAGAGGCTTAAGAGAGTGATGCAGAGGCTTAAGAGAGGGATGCAGAAGCTAAAAAGAGGGATGCAGAGGCTCAAGAGAGGGATGCAGGGGCTCAAGAGAGGGATGCAGATGCTCAAGTGAGGGATGCAGAGGTTCAAGTGATGGATGCAGAGGCACAAGCGAGGGATGCAGAGGCTCTTGAGAGTGATGCAGTGGCTTAAGAGAGGGATACAGAATCTTAAGCGAGTGATGCAAAGGCTCAAGAGAGGGATGCAGAGGCTCATGAGATGGATGCAGGAGTTCAAGAGAGAGACGCAGAGGCTCAAGAAAGGGATGCAGGAGTTCAAAAGAGAGACGCAGAGGCTCAAAAAAGGGATGCAGGGTCTTTAGAGGGTGATGCAGAGGCTCAGGAGAGTGATGCAGAGGGTCAAGAAAGGGATTCAGGGGCTCAAGAGAGTGATGGAGAGGCACAAGGGAAAGATGCAGAGACACTTGAGAGTGATGCAAAGGCTCAAGAGAGTGATGGAGAGGCTCAAGAGAGTGATTCATAGGTTTACGAAAGTGATGCAGAGGCTTAAGAGAGGGATGCAGAGGCTCTAGGGAGGGATGCAGAGGCTAAAGTGAGGGATGCAGAGGCACAAGAGAAAGATGCAGAGGCACTTCAGAGTGATGCAAAGGCTCAAGAGAGGGATGTAGAGGCTCAAGAGAATGATGTAAAGGCTTAAGAGAGGGATGCAGAGGCTCTAGAGAATGATGCAGAGGCTCAAGAGAGTGAAGCAGAGGATCAAGAGAGTGATGCAGAGGCTGAAGAGAGAGATGCAGAGGCTTAAGAGAGTGATGCAGAGGCTTACGAGAGTGATGCAGAGGCTTAAGAGAGTGATGCAGAGGCTCAAGAGAGGGATGCAGAGGCTCAAGAGAGGGATAAATAGGCTCAAGAGAGGGATGCAGAGGCTCAAGGGAGGGATGCGATGGCTAAAGTGAGGGATGCAGAGGCACAAGAGAAAGATGCAGAGGCACTTGAGAGTGATGCAAAGGCTCAAGAGAGGGATGCAGAGGCTCAAGAGAATGATGTAAAGGCTTAAGAGAGGGATGCAAAATCTCTAGAGAATGATGCAGAGGTTCAAGAGAGTGATGCAGAGGCTCAAGAGAGGAATGCAGAGACTGAAGAGAATGATGCAGAGGCTCGAAAGAGTGATGCAGAGGCTCAAGAGAGGGATTCAGAGGTTTAAGAGTGATGTAGAGACCTCATGAGAGTGATGCAGAGGCTCAAGAAAGTGATGCAGAGGATCAAGAGAGGGATGCAGAGGCTTAAGAGAGTGAAGCATAGGCTGAAGAGAGTGTTGCCTAGGCTTACGAGAGGGATGCAGAGGCTCATGAGAGGGATGTAGAGGCTCAAGAGAGTGATGCAGAGGCTCAAGAGAGTGATGCAGAGGCTGAAGAGAGGGAGATGCAGAGCCTTTAGAGAGTGATGCAGAGGTTCAAGAGAGTGATGCAGAGGATCAAGAGAGGGATGCAGAGGCTTAAGAGAGTGATGCATAGGCTGAAGAGAGTGTTTCCTAGGCTTACGAGAGGGATGCAGAGGCTCAAGAGAGGGATGTAGAGGCTCAAGAGAGTGATGCAGAGGCTCAAGAGAGTGATGCAGAGGCTGAAGAGAGGGAGATGCAGAGCCTTAAGAGAGTGATGCAGAGGTTCAAGAGAGTGATGCAGAAGCACAAGAGAATGATAAAGAGACTTAAGAAAGAGATGCAGAGGCTCAAGAGAATGATGCAGGGGCTCGAGAGAATGATGCAGAGGCTTAAAAGAGGGATGCAGATGATCAAGAGAGTGATGCAGAGTCTTAAGAGAGGAATGCAGAGGCTGAAGAGAAGGACGCAGAGGCTTAAGAGAGGGATGCAGAGGCTGAAGAGAATGATGCAGAGGCTTAAGAGAGGGATGCAGAGGCTGAAGAGAGTGATGCAGAGGCTCAAGAGAGTGGTGCAGAGGCTTAAGAGAGGGATGCAGAGGCTGAAGAGAATGATGCAGAAGCTTAAAAGAGTGATGCAGAGGCTCAGGAGAGTGATGCAGAGGCTCTAGAGAGTGATGCAGATGCTGATGAGAATGATGCAGATGCTGATGAGAATGATGCAGAGGCTTATGAGAGTGATGCAAAGGCTGAAGAGAATGATGCAGAGGCTTAAGAGAGGGATGAAGAGACTCAAGAGAGTGATGCAGAGGCTCAAGACAAGGAATGCAGAGGCTTAGGAGAGGGATGCATATAATCAAAAGAGTGATGAAGAGGCTCGAGAAAGGGATGCAGAGGCCTAAGAGAGTGATGCAAAGGCTCAAGAGAGGGATGCAGAGGCTCAAGAGAATGATGCAGAGGCTCAAGTGAGGGATGGAGAGGCTTAGGAGAATGATGCAGAAGCTCAAGAGAGTGATGCAGAGGCTCAAGAGAGGGATGCAGAGGCTCAAGAGAATGATGCAGAGGCTCAAGAGAGTGATGCAGAGGCTCAAGAGAGTGATGCAGAGGCTTAAGAGAGGGATGCAGAGGCTCAAGTGAGTGATGCAGAGGCTCAAGAGAGTGATGCAGAGGCTTAGGAGAATGATTAATTCATTCCAAAATTATTCTCAAGGTTCGAATTTGGGATGTTTGGGATATTTTGAAAATTGCAGGGAAGGTTTGGGCAAAATGTGATCCATCGCCGCTCTCAGTAATTAGCACATTTTCGGTGTAAAAAGTAGTAATTTCAAACAGCGAATAAGTGCAGAGAGCCCAAATTGGGCTTCTAAATATGGCTCAAGCGTCGAATTTGGGATGTTTGGGATATTTTGAAAACTGCAGAGGGGGGGGGGGGTTTCTGGCAATATGTGACCTATCGCTGCTCTCAGAGTTTGGCATATTTTCGGTATAAAATGTCGTAATTTCAAACTGCGAATATGTGCTGAAAGCCAGAATTTGGCTCCAAAATATGGCTCAAGGGTCGAGTTTGGGATGTTTGGGATAATTTGAAAACTGCAGAGAAGGTTTCGTCAAAATGTGATCCATCGCTGCTTTCAGTAATTGGCATATTTTCGGTATAAAAAGTCGTAATTTCAAACGGCGAATACATGCAGATAGCCAAAATTTGGCTCCAAAATATGGCTCAAAGGTCGAATTGGAATGTTTGGGATAAAAAGTCGTAATTTCAAACTGTGAATATATGCAGAGAGCGAGAATTTGGCTCCAAAATATGACTCAAGGGTCGAATTTGGGATGCTTGGGATAATTTGAAAACTGCAGAGAGGGTTTGGGCAAAATGTGATCCATCGCCGCTCTCAGTAATTGGCATATTATCAAGCGTCAAATTTGGGATTTTTGGGATAAAAAGTCGTAATTTCAAACTGCGAATATGTGCAGAGAGCCCGAATTTTCCTCTTAAATATGGCTCAAGAGTCGAATTTGGGATGTTTAGGATATTTCTAAAACGGCAGGGAGGGTTTAGGCCAAATGTTATCCATCGCAGCCTTCAGTAATTGCCATATTTTCGGTATGAAAAGTCGTAATTTCAAACAGCGAATAAGCGCAGAAAGCCAGAATTTGGTTCCAAAATATGGCTCAACGATCGAATTTGGCATGTTTGGGATATTTTGCAAACTGCAGGGGGGTTTGGGCAAAATATGACCCATCGCTTCTTTCAGTAATTGGCATATTATCAAGCGTCAAATTTGGGATTTTTGGGATAAAAAGTCGTAATATCAAACTGCGAATACGTGCAGAGAGCCAGAATTTGGCTACAAAATAATTCTCAATGGCCGAATTTGGGATGATTGGGATATTTTGAAAACTGCAAGGAAGGGGTTTGGGCAAAATGTGACCTATCGCTGCTCTCAGTAATTGATATATTTTCGGTATAAAATGTTTTAATTTCAAACTGCGAATATGTGCAGAGAGCCAGAATTTGGCTCCAAAATATGGCTCAAGGGTCGAATTTGGGATGTTTGGGATAATTTGAAAACTGCAGAGAGGGTTTCGTCAAAATGTGATCCATCGCTGCTTTCAGTAATTGGCATATTTTCGGTAAAAAAAGTCTTAATTTCAAACAACGAATATATGCAGAAAGCCAAAATTTGGCTCCAAAATATGGCTAAAGGGTTGAATTTGGGATGTTAGGGATATTTTGAAAACTGAAGGGAGGTCTTTGGCAAAATGTGATCCATCGCCGCACTCAATTGGTAATATATCCATCGCCGCACTCAGTAATTGGCATATTTTCGGTATAAAATGTCACAATTTCAAACTGTTAATACGGGCAAAGAGCCCGCATTTGGCTACAAAATATGGCTCAAGCGTCGAATTTGGGATGTTTGGGATATATTGAAAACTGCAGGGAGGGTTTGGGCAAAATGTGATCCATCGCCGCTTTCAGTAATTGTCATGTTTTCCGTATAAAAACTCGTAATTTCAAACTGCGAATACGATCAGAGAGCCAGAATTTAGCACAAAAATAATTCTCAAGGGTCGAATTTGGGATGTTTGGGATATTTCGAAAAGTGCAGGGAAGGTTTGGGCTGAATGTGATCCATCGCCGCTCTCATTAATTGACATATTTTCGGTATAAAAAGTTTTAATTTTAAACTGCGAATACATGCAGAGATCCAGAATTTGGCTTCAAATTATGGCTCAAGCGTTGAATTTGGGATGTTTGGGATATTTTGGAAACTGCAGGGAGGGTTTGGACAAAATGTGATCCATCGCCGCTTTCAGTAATTGGCACATTTTCGGCATTAAAAGTCGTAATTTCAAACTGCGAATACGTGCAGAGAGCCCGAATTTGGCTCTTAAATATAGCTCAAGCGTCGAATTTGGGATGTTTAGGATATTTCTAAAACTGCAGGGAGGGTTTGGGCAAAATGTTATCCAGCGCCACTTTCAGTAATTGGCATATTTTCGGTATGAAAAGTCGTAATTTCAATCTGCGAATACATGCAGAAAGCCAAACGTTGGCTCCAAAATATAGCTCAAGGGTCGAATTGGGGATGTTTGGGATATTTTGAAAACTGCAGGGATGGCCTGGGTAAAATGTCATCCATCGCCGCACTCAGTAATTGGCATATTTTCGGTATAAAATGAAATAATTTCAAACTGCGAACACGTGCAGAGACCCCGAATTTGGCTCCAAAATACGGATCAAGCTTCGAATTTGGGTTGTTTGGGATATTTTGAAAACTGCAGGGAGGGTTGGGGCAAAATATGATCCATCGGCGCTTTCAATAATTGCCATGTTTTTGGTATTAAAATTTGTAGTTTCAAACAGCGAAAAAGCGCAGAAAGCCAGAATTTGGCTGCAAAACATGGCTCAAAGGTCGAATTAGGCATGTTTGGGATATTTTGCAAACTGCAGGGGCGTTTGGGCAAAATGTGACCCATCGCTTCTTTCAGTAATTGGCATATTTTCAAGCGTCAAATTTGGGATGTTTGGGATAAAAAGTCGTAATTTCAAACTGCGAATACGTGCAGAGAGCCAGATTTGGCTCCAACATAATATTCAATAGTCGAATTTGGGATGATTGGGATATTTTGAAAACTGCAAGGAAAGGGTTTGGGCAAAATGTGACCTATCGCTGCTCTCAGTAATTGACATAATATCGGTATAAAAAGTCGTAATTTCAAACTGCGAATATGTGTTGAGAGCCACAATTTGGCTCCAAAATTTCGCTCAAGGGTTGAATTTGGGATGTTTGGGATATTTTGAAAACTGCAGGGGGGTTTGGGCAAAATGTGACCCATCGCTGCTCTCAGTAATCGGCATATTTTCGGTATAAAATGACGTAATTTCAAACTGCGAATACATGCAGAGAGCCCGAATTTGGCTCCAAAATATGGCTCAAGGGCCGAATTTTGGATGCTTGGGATTTTTTGAAAACTGAATGGTGGGTTTGGGCAAAATGTGATCTATCGTCGCTTTCAGTAATTGGCATATTTTCGGTATAAAAAGTCGTTTTTCAAACTGCGAATACGTGCAGAAAGCCAGAATTCGGCTATAAAATATGGCTCAAGGGTCGAATTTGGGATGTTTGGGATATTTTTAAAACTGCAGGGAGGGTTTGGGCATAATGTGGTCCATCGCCGCTTTCCGTAATTGGCATATTTTCAGTATAAAAAGTCGTAATTTCAAACTGCGAAAACGTGCAGAGAGCCAGAATTTGACTCCAAAATAAGGCTCTAGGGTCGAATTTGGGATGTTTGGGATATTTTGAAAACTGCAGGGACGGTTTTATGCAAAATGTGATCCATCGCCGCACTTAGTAATTGGCATATTTTCAGTATAAAATGTCGTAATTTCAAACTGCGAATACGTGCAGAGAGCCAGAATTTGGCTCCAAATTAAAGGTCATTAGTTGAATTTGGGATGCTTGGGATATTTTGAAAACTGCAGGGGGGTTTGGGCAAAATGTGACCCATCGTCGCAATCAGTAATTGGCATATTTTTGGTATGAAATGAAATATTTTCAAACTGCGAATACGTGCAGAGAGCCAGAATTTGGCTCCAAAATATGGCTCAAGCGTCGAATTTGGAATGTTTGGGATATTTTGAAAACTGCAGGGAGAGTTTGGGCAAAATGTGATCCATCGCCGCTTTCAGTAATTGTCATGTTTTCGGTATAAAAAATCGTAATTTCAAACTGCGAATACGTTCAGAGAGCCAGAATTTAGCTCCAAAATAATTCTCATGGGTCGAATTTGGGATGTTTGGGATATTTTGAAAACTGCAGGGAAGGTTTGGGAAAAATGTGATCCATCACCGATCTCATTAATTGGCATATTTTCGGTATAAAAAGTCGTAATTTCAAACTGCGAATACGTTCAGAGAGCCAGAATTTGGCTCCAAATTATATCTCAAGCGTTGAATTTGGGATGTTTGGGATATTTTGGAAACTGCAGGGAGGGTTTGGGCAAAATGTGATCCGTCGCCGCTTTCAGTAATTGGCATATTTTCGGTATAAAAAGTCGTAATTTCAAAAAGCGAATACGGGCAGAGAACCCGAATTTGGCTCAAAAATATGGCTCAAGCGTCGAATTTGTAATGTTTAGGATATTTTGAAAACTGCAGGGAGGTTTTGTGCAAAATGTTATCCATCGCCGCTTTCAGTAATTGGCATATTTTCGGTATGAAAAGTCGTAATTTCAAACTGCGTATACATGCAGAAAGCCAAACGTTGGCTCCAAAATATGGATCAAGGGTCGAATTGGGGATGTTTGGGATATTTTAAAAACTGCAGGGATGACCTGGGCAAAATGTGATCCATCGCCGCACTCAGTAATTGGCATATTTTCGGTATAAAATTAAATAATTACAAACTGCGAACACGTGCAGAGACTCCGAATTTGGCTCCAAAGTATGGCCCAAGCGTCGAATTTGGGATGTTTTGGATATTTTGAAACCTGCAGGGAGGGATTTGGGCAAAATGTGATCCATCGCCGCTCTCAGTAATTGTCATGTTTTCGTTATAAAAAGTCGTAATTTCAAACTGCGAATACGTTTTGAGAGCCAGAATTTAGCTCCAAAATAATTCTCAAGGGTCGAATTTGGGATTTTTGGGATATTTCGAAAGCTGCAGGGAAGGTTTGGCCAAAATGTGATCCATCGCCGCTCTCAGTAATTGGCATATTTTTGGTATAAAAAGTCGTAATTTCAAACTGCGAATATGTGCAAAGAGCCCCAATTTGGCTCCAAAATTTGGCTCAAGGGTTGAATTTGGGATGTTTGTGAGGGGGGGTTTGGGCAAAATTTAACCCATCGCCGCTCTCAGTAATTGGCATATTTTCGGTATAAAATGACGTAATTTCAAACTGCGAATACGTTCAGAGAGCCAGAATTTGGCTCCAAATTATATCTCAAGAGTTGAATTTGGGAAGTTTGGGATATTTTGGAAACTGCAGGGAGGGTTTGGGCAAAATGTGATCCGTCGCCGCTTTCAGTAATTGGCATATTTTCGGTATAAAAAGTCGTAATTTCAAAAAGCGAATACGTGCAGAGAACCCGAATTTGGCTCAAAAATATGGCTCAAGCGTCGAATTTGTGATGTTAAGGATATTTTGAAAACTGCAGGGTGGGGGTGGGGGGGGTTTGGGCGAAATGTGACCCATCAATTCTTTCAGTAATTGACATATTTTCGGTATAAAATGTCGTAATTTCAACCTGCGAATATGTGCAGTGAGCCAGAATTTGGCTCCAAAATATGGCTCAAGCGTCGAATTTGGGATGTTTGAGATATTTTGAAAACTGCAGGGAGGGTTTGGGCAAAGTGTGATCCATCGTTGCTTTCAGTAATTGGCATATTTTTAGTATAAAAAGTCGTAATTTCAAACTGCGAATACGTGCAGAGAGCCAGAATTTCGCTCCAAAATATGGCTCAAGCGTTGAATTTGTGATGTTTGGGATAATAATGAAACTGCAGGGAGGGTTTGGGCAAAATGTGATCCATCGCCGCTTTCAGTAATTGTCATGTTTTCGGTATAAAACTCATAATTTCAAACTGCGAATACGTTTTGAGAGCCAGAATTTAGCTCCAAAATAATTCTCAAGGGTCGAATTTGGGATGTTTGGGATATTTCGAAAACTGCAGGGGGGGGGAAGGGGAAGGGCGAAATGTGACCCATCAATGCTTTCAGTAAATGACATTATTTCGGTATAAAAAGTCGTAATTTCAAACTGCGAATACGTTCAGAGAGCCAGAATTTGGCTCCAAATTATATCTCAAGAGTTGAATTTGGGATGTTTGGGATATTTTGGAAACTGCAGGGAGGGTTTGGGCAAAATGTGATCCGTCGCCGCTTTCAGTAATTGGCATATTTTCGGTATAAAAAGTCGTAATTTCAAAAAGCGAATACGTGCAGAGAACCCGAATTTGGCTCCAAAATATGGCTCAAGCGTCGAATTAGGGATGCTTGGGATATTTTGAAAACTGCAGGGAGGGTTTGGGCAAAATGTGACCCATCGCCGCTATCAGTAATTGTCATTTTGTCGGTATAAAAAGACGTAATACTAGACTGCGAATACGTGCAGAGAGCCCGAATTTGGCTCCAATATATGGATCAAGCTTCGAATTTAGGGTGTTTGGGATATTTTGAAAACTGCAGGGGGGAGGGGGGGTTAGGGTAAAATGTGACCTATCGCCGCTCTCAGTAATTGACATATCTTCGGTGTATAAATTCGTAATTTCAAATTACGAATATGTGCAGAGAGCAAGAATTTGGCTCCAAAATATAACTCACGCGTCCAATTTGGGATGTTTGGGATATTTTGAAAACTGCAGGGAGGGTTTGGGCAAAATGTGATCCATCGTTGCTTTCAGTAATTGGCATATTTTCAGAATAAAAAGTCGTAATTTCAAACTGCGAATACTTGCAGAGTCAGAATTTGGCTCCAAAATAAGGCTCAAGGTTCGAATTTATGATGTTTGGGATATGCTCTCAGTAATTAATATATTTTCGGTATAAAAATTCGTAATTTCAAACTGCGAATATGTGCAGAGAGCCAGAATTTGGCAGCATTCCTGCATTAGGAGTTTGCCCCTTATTAATATAGGACTAAGTAAGCCTAAAGGGTCAATTGGTTGACTAACATACGAGAGTAATTTTCTCATGGTGAGGGATGAATTATTGGTTTGTACTGACTTGACATTCATCTTGTCAGTACCTGTGTTCCATTCCACGCCCAGAACTTTTAATTGATTAGGCACCTGATAACCCGGAAATTCTTTCTCGATTATCGGGTTTAATGATTTATTGTTTGAGGTCCATGATTGTAGTGGCATATTGGCTCCTAATAACTCACGGTTATCCTCATGGTAGATTTCTACCAATTTGGATTTGTCATTTGTAGTTCGCTGGAAATTATCGACATACATGTTGTCACTGATCTATGTTTTATAAGGGCTATTTGACTTCCTCAAATGTGTATCTAATGTGGCTTGAAGTAGAAACGGGGAGGAAGTCGCTCCGAATAGCACAGAGGCAAACCGGTAGGTTATGACATCACTGTCAGGATCCAGTGGGTCCTACATCCAGAGAAATTTGGTGTAGTTACGATCCTCTTCTTGCAAGCCTACTCTAAGGAAAGCTTTACTGATATCAGCAGTATAAGCGAAAATACCAGTGCGGAATCGTAATAGTACATCATGTAGCCTTTGTGTTAGGCTAGGTCCCGTTTGGAGACATTCATTCAAGGACACGCTGTTTGGCTTCAATTTGGCACTACAGTTGAAGACAATACGTATTGGCGTTGTCAATGAATCTTTCACCACAGCGTGATGGGGTAAATAGTGACCTAATTTTCGGTCATCATTATCAACAACTTCGATAAATTTACTATAGAGTTGTTGTTGAATTAATTGACGATACATGTTCAGTTTGTCTATCTGCTTCTTCAGCCGTATTAATTGAGACTGTAATTGAGAGGCTGCCATGAAATGATTAACTGGAAGTTGTGGATGATTCAATTTCCATGGTAGTCTCACCCAGTATTGTTTGTCCTTATAGACAACTGTGTCCAGATATTGCTGGTAAGTCCACGTATCATCAGGGCTTGGTTGTTCAGGGACAATACCTAAAGTGTCTAAATCCCACAGACGATGTACAGGTGGATCAGACTCATTATCTTCAGATATTTCTCTGAAATGTAGGGGTGACTGTTCCAAGCCTAGCCACGTCACTATTTTATTGTTAGATTGTTGGTTGGTTGACGCTGGATTTTGTTGGAAAAGCACCGGTCCAGTAAGCAACTTGCCTCCAGCAGATGACAACAAATTCATTCCATGTTGTCTGGTGCATCCCGTTATAAATTTATAATAATGGTCAGCGCCTATATGTATACCAACATCAGTGAGGCAGTCAGAATTTATTTTGTAGTCTGCTAGCCTCATGCGGTTTCGTTTAAGATATCTCGCAGTGCGAGCTAGTCCTGTGACCTGCAGGTCTGAAGGAAGTTTATCTACTACTACCACTTGTATTGGACTAGTGGAAGATCCAAGTCTCACTAACACCTTGACTACTTGGTATTCACGAGGTCCACTATTAGTCAAGAACCCAGAAATATTCAGTCTTACACTTTTGGCAGGTTTTAATTTTAACTGCTCGACTAATTGTTGTGTGATGAAAGTTTCTGTGATCCTTGATCAAAGATACCTCTAGTGTTAACTCTAGATTTCCTGTCAATTAGTTTGAGTTGAGCTGTAGGCAGAGTGGTATTATTGCCTGACTCAGTAGCAAGTACATTTATTTCCTGATGTACCTTGCAATATTGTATTGTGGTAGAATTCATAGAATTCTCCCCAGTTGTCATAGATTGTGTAGAAGTTTTTCTACATAAGGCATAATGATGTACACCTTTGTTGCATCTACTGCATAACCGTAGCTGCACTACACATTTACTGGGATCATGAGAGCCCATGAGAGGTGGGTTTGGGCAAAATGTGACCTATCGCCGCTCTCAGTAATTGACATATTTTCAGTATAAAAAGTCGTAATTTCAAACTGCGAAAATGTGCAGAGAGCCAGAATTTGGCTTCAAAATATGGCTCAAGCGTCGAATTTGGGATGTTTGGGGTATTTTGAAAACTGCAGGGGGGGGGATTGGGCTAAATGGGACCTATAGCTGCTCTCAGTAAATGATATATTTTAGGTATAAAATGTCGTAATTTCAAACTGTGAATATGTGCAGAGAGCCAGAATTTGGCTCCAAAATATGGCTCAAAGGTCGAATTTGGGATGTTTGGGATAATTTGAAAACTGCAGAGAGGGTTTCGTCAAAATATGATCCATCGCTGCTTTCAGTAATTGGCATATTTTCGGTATAAAAAGTCGTAATTTCAAACAACGAATACATGCAGAAAGCCAAAATTTGGCTCCAAAATATGGCTTAAGGGTTGAATTTGGGATGTTTGGGATATTTTGAAAACTGCAAGGAGGGCTTGGGCAAAATGTGATCCATCGCCGCACTCAGTAATTGGTATATTTTCGGTATAAAATGTCATAATTTCAAACTGTTAATACGTGCAGAGAGCCCGCTTTTGGCTCCAAAATATGGCTCAAGCGTCGAATTTGGGATGTTTGGGATATATTGAAAACTGCAGGGAGGGTTTAGGCAAAATGTGATCCATTGCCGCTTTCAGTAATTGTCATGTTTTCGTTATAAAATGTCGTAATTTCAAACAGCGAATACGTGCAGAGAGCCAGAATTTGGCTCCAAAATATAGCTCATGGGTCGAATTTGGGATGTTTGGGATATTTTGCAAACTGCCGGGGGGTTTGGGCAAAATGTGACTTATCGCTGCTTTCAGTAATTGGCTTATTTTCACGAGTCAAATTTGGAATGTTTGGGATAAAATGTCGTAATTTCAAACTGCGAATACGTGCAGAGAGCCAGAATTTAGCTCCAAAATAATTCTCAAGGGTCGAATTTAGGATGTTTGGGATATTTTGAAAAGTACAGGGATGGTTTGGGCAAAATGTGATCCATCGCCGCTCTCAGTAATTGGCACATTTTCAGTATAAAATGTCGTAATTTCAAATTGCGGATACGTACAGAGAGCTAGAATTTGGCTCCAAAATATGGCTCAAGCGTTCCATTTGGGATGTTTGGGATATTTTGGAAACTGCAGGGAGGGTTTGGGCAAAATGTGATCCATCGCCGATTTCAGTAATTGGCATATTTTCGGTATGAAAAGTTGTAATTTCAAACTGCGAATACATGCAGAAATCCAAACGTTGGCTCCAAAAAATGGCTCAAGGGTTGAATTGGGGATGTTTGGGGTATTTTGAAAACTGCAGGGATGGCCTGGGCAAAATGTGATCCATCGCCGCACTCAGTAATTGGCATATTTTCGGTATAAAATGAAGTAATTTCAAACTGCGAACACGTGCAGAGACCCCGAATTTGGCTCCAAAATATGGCTCAAGCTTCGAATTTGGGATGTTTAAGATATTTTGAAAACTGCAGGGAGGGTTTGGGCAAAATTTGATCCATCGCCGCTCTCAGTAATTGTCATGTTTTCGTTATAAAAAGTCGTAATTTCAAACTGCGAATACGTTTTGAGAGCCAGAATTTAGCTCCAAAATAATTCTCAAGGGTCGAATTTGGGATTTTTGGGATATTTCGAAAGCTGCAGGGAAGGTTTGGCCAAAATGTGATCCATCGCCGCTCTCAGTAATTGGCATATTTTTGGTATAAAAAGTCGTAATTTCAAACTGCGAATATGTGCAAAGAGCCCCAATTTGGCTCCAAAATTTGGCTCAAGGGTTGAATTTGGGAAGTTTGGGATATTTTGGAAACTGCAGGGAGGGTTTGGGCAAAATGTGATCCGTCGCCGCTTTCAGTAATTGGCATATTTTCGGTATAAAAAGTCGTAATTTCAAAAAGCGAATACGTGCAGAGAACCCGAATTTGGCTCAAAAATATGGCTCAAGCGTCGAATTTGTGATGTTAAGGATATTTTGAAAACTGCAGGGTGGGGGGGGGGGGGGTTTGGGCGAAATGTGACCCATCAATTCTTTCAGTAATTGACATATTTTCGGTATAAAATGTCGTAATTTCAACCTGCGAATATGTGCAGTGAGCCAGAATTTGGCTCCAAAATATGGCTCAAGCGTCGAATTTGGGATGTTTGAGATATTTTGAAAACTGCAGGGAGGGTTTGGGCAAAGTGTGATCCATCGTTGCTTTCAGTAATTGGCATATTTTTAGTATAAAAAGTCGTAATTTCAAACTGCGAATACGTGCAGAGAGCCAGAATTTCGCTCCAAAATATGGCTCAAGCGTTGAATTTGTGATGTTTGGGATAATAATGAAACTGCAGGGAGGGTTTGGGCAAAATGTGATCCATCGCCGCTTTCAGTAATTGTCATGTTTTCGGTATAAAACTCATAATTTCAAACTGCGAATACGTTTTGAGAGCCAGAATTTAGCTCCAAAATAATTCTCAAGGGTCGAATTTGGGATGTTTGGGATATTTCGAAAACTGCAGGGGGGGGGGGAGGGGAAGGGCGAAATGTGACCCATCAATGCTTTCAGTAAATGACATTATTTCGGTATAAAAAGTCGTAATTTCAAACTGCGAATACGTTCAGAAAGCCAGAATTTGGCTCCAAATTATATCTCAAGAGTTGAATTTGGGATGTTTGGGATATTTTGGAAACTGCAGGGAGGGTTTGGGCAAAATGTGATCCGTCGCCGCTTTCAGTAATTGGCATATTTTCGGTATAAAAAGTCGTAATTTCAAAAAGCGAATACGTGCAGAGAACCCGAATTTGGCTCCAAAATATGGCTCAAGCGTCGAATTAGGGATGCTTGGGATATTTTGAAAACTGCAGGGAGGGTTTGGGCAAAATGTGACCCATCGCCGCTATCAGTAATTGTCATTTTGTCGGTATAAAAAGACGTAATACTAGACTGCGAATACGTGCAGAGAGCCCGAATTTGGCTCCAATATATGGATCAAGCTTCGAATTTAGGGTGTTTGGGATATTTTGAAAACTGCAGGGGGGAGGGGGGGTTAGGGTAAAATGTGACCTATCGCCGCTCTCAGTAATTGACATATCTTCGGTGTATAAATTCGTAATTTCAAATTACGAATATGTGCAGAGAGCAAGAATTTGGCTCCAAAATATAACTCACGCGTCCAATTTGAGATGTTTGGGATATTTTGAAAACTGCAGGGAGGGTTTGGGCAAAATGTGATCCATCGTTGCTTTCAGTAATTGGCATATTTTCAGAATAAAAAGTCGTAATTTCAAACTGCGAATACTTGCAGAGTCAGAATTTGGCTCCAAAATAAGGCTCAAGGTTCGAATTTATGATGTTTGGGATATGCTCTCAGTAATTAATATATTTTCGGTATAAAAATTCGTAATTTCAAACTGCGAATATGTGCAGAGAGCCAGAATTTGGCAGCATTCCTGCATTAGGAGTTTGCCCCTTATTAATATAGGACTAAGTAAGCCTAAAGGGTCAATTGGTTGACTAACATACGAGAGTAATTTTCTCATGGTGAGGGATGAATTATTGGTTTGTACTGACTTGACATTCATCTTGTCAGTACCTGTGTTCCATTCCACGCCCAGAACTTTTAATTGATTAGGCACCTGATAACCCGGAAATTCTTTCTCGATTATCGGGTTTAATGATTTATTGTTTGAGGTCCATGATTGTAGTGGCATATTGGCTCCTAATAACTCACGGTTATCCTCATGGTAGATTTCTACCAATTTGGATTTGTCATTTGTAGTTCGCTGGAAATTATCGACATACATGTTGTCACTGATCTATGTTTTATAAGGGCTATTTGACTTCCTCAAATGTGTATCTAATGTGGCTTGAAGTAGAAACGGGGAGGAAGTCGCTCCGAATAGCACAGAGGCAAACCGGTAGGTTATGACATCACTGTCAGGATCCAGTGGGTCCTACATCCAGAGAAATTTGGTGTAGTTACGATCCTCTTCTTGCAAGCCTACTCTAAGGAAAGCTTTACTGATATCAGCAGTATAAGCGAAAATACCAGTGCGGAATCGTAATAGTACATCATGTAGCCTTTGTGTTAGGCTAGGTCCCGTTTGGAGACATTCATTCAAGGACACGCTGTTTGGCTTCAATTTGGCACTACAGTTGAAGACAATACGTATTGGCGTTGTCAATGAATCTTTCACCACAGCGTGATGGGGTAAATAGTGACCTAATTTTCGGTCATCATTATCAACAACTTCGATAAATTTACTATAGAGTTGTTGTTGAATTAATTGACGATACATGTTCAGTTTGTCTATCTGCTTCTTCAGCCGTATTAATTGAGACTGTAATTGAGAGGCTGCCATGAAATGATTAACTGGAAGTTGTGGATGATTCAATTTCCATGGTAGTCTCACCCAGTATTGTTTGTCCTTATAGACAACTGTGTCCAGATATTGCTGGTAAGTCCACGTATCATCAGGGCTTGGTTGTTCAGGGACAATACCTAAAGTGTCTAAATCCCACAGACGATGTACAGGTGGATCAGACTCATTATCTTCAGATATTTCTCTGAAATGTAGGGGTGACTGTTCCAAGCCTAGCCACGTCACTATTTTATTGTTAGATTGTTGGTTGGTTGACGCTGGATTTTGTTGGAAAAGCACCGGTCCAGTAAGCAACTTGCCTCCAGCAGATGACAACAAATTCATTCCATGTTGTCTGGTGCATCCCGTTATAAATTTATAATAATGGTCAGCGCCTATATGTATACCAACATCAGTGAGGCAGTCAGAATTTATTTTGTAGTCTGCTAGCCTCATGCGGTTTCGTTTAAGATATCTCGCAGTGCGAGCTAGTCCTGTGACCTGCAGGTCTGAAGGAAGTTTATCTACTACTACCACTTGTATTGGACTAGTGGAAGATCCAAGTCTCACTAACACCTTGACTACTTGGTATTCACGAGGTCCACTATTAGTCAAGAACCCAGAAATATTCAGTCTTACACTTTTGGCAGGTTTTAATTTTAACTGCTCGACTAATTGTTGTGTGATGAAAGTTTCTGTGATCCTTGATCAAAGATACCTCTAGTGTTAACTCTAGATTTCCTGTCAATTAGTTTGAGTTGAGCTGTAGGCAGAGTGGTATTATTGCCTGACTCAGTAGCAAGTACATTTATTTCCTGATGTACCTTGCAATATTGTATTGTGGTAGAATTCATAGAATTCTCCCCAGTTGTCATAGATTGTGTAGAAGTTTTTCTACATAAGGCATAATGATGTACACCTTTGTTGCATCTACTGCATAACCGTAGCTGCACTACACATTTACTGGGATCATGAGAGCCCATGAGAGGTGGGTTTGGGCAAAATGTGACCTATCGCCGCTCTCAGTAATTGACATATTTTCAGTATAAAAAGTCGTAATTTCAAACTGCGAAAATGTGCAGAGAGCCAGAATTTGGCTTCAAAATATGGCTCAAGCGTCGAATTTGGGATGTTTGGGGTATTTTGAAAACTGCAGGGGGGGGATTGGGCTAAATGGGACCTATAGCTGCTCTCAGTAAATGATATATTTTAGGTATAAAATGTCGTAATTTCAAACTGTGAATATGTGCAGAGAGCCAGAATTTGGCTCCAAAATATGGCTCAAAGGTCGAATTTGGGATGTTTGGGATAATTTGAAAACTGCAGAGAGGGTTTCGTCAAAATATGATCCATCGCTGCTTTCAGTAATTGGCATATTTTCGGTATAAAAAGTCGTAATTTCAAACAACGAATACATGCAGAAAGCCAAAATTTGGCTCCAAAATATGGCTTAAGGGTTGAATTTGGGATGTTTGGGATATTTTGAAAACTGCAAGGAGGGCTTGGGCAAAATGTGATCCATCGCCGCACTCAGTAATTGGTATATTTTCGGTATAAAATGTCATAATTTCAAACTGTTAATACGTGCAGAGAGCCCGCTTTTGGCTCCAAAATATGGCTCAAGCGTCGAATTTGGGATGTTTGGGATATATTGAAAACTGCAGGGAGGGTTTAGGCAAAATGTGATCCATTGCCGCTTTCAGTAATTGTCATGTTTTCGTTATAAAATGTCGTAATTTCAAACAGCGAATACGTGCAGAGAGCCAGAATTTGGCTCCAAAATATAGCTCATGGGTCGAATTTGGGATGTTTGGGATATTTTGCAAACTGCCGGGGGGTTTGGGCAAAATGTGACTTATCGCTGCTTTCAGTAATTGGCTTATTTTCACGAGTCAAATTTGGAATGTTTGGGATAAAATGTCGTAATTTCAAACTGCGAATACGTGCAGAGAGCCAGAATTTAGCTCCAAAATAATTCTCAAGGGTCGAATTTAGGATGTTTGGGATATTTTGAAAAGTACAGGGATGGTTTGGGCAAAATGTGATCCATCGCCGCTCTCAGTAATTGGCACATTTTCAGTATAAAATGTCGTAATTTCAAATTGCGGATACGTACAGAGAGCTAGAATTTGGCTCCAAAATATGGCTCAAGCGTTCCATTTGGGATGTTTGGGATATTTTGGAAACTGCAGGGAGGGTTTGGGCAAAATGTGATCCATCGCCGATTTCAGTAATTGGCATATTTTCGGTATGAAAAGTTGTAATTTCAAACTGCGAATACATGCAGAAATCCAAACGTTGGCTCCAAAAAATGGCTCAAGGGTTGAATTGGGGATGTTTGGGGTATTTTGAAAACTGCAGGGATGGCCTGGGCAAAATGTGATCCATCGCCGCACTCAGTAATTGGCATATTTTCGGTATAAAATGAAGTAATTTCAAACTGCGAACACGTGCAGAGACCCCGAATTTGGCTCCAAAATATGGCTCAAGCTTCGAATTTGGGATGTTTAAGATATTTTGAAAACTGCAGGGAGGGTTTGGGCAAAATTTGATCCATCGCCGCTTTCAGTAATTGTCATGTTTTCGGTATAAAAAGTCGTAATTTCAAACCGCGAATACGTTCAGAGAGCCAGAATTTAGCTCCAAAATAATTATCAAGGGTCGAATTTGGGATGTTTGGGATATTTAAAAAACTGCAGGGTAAGGTTTGGCAAAATGTGATCCATCGCCGCTCTTAGTAATTGGCATATTTTTGGTATAAAAAGTAGTAATTTCAAAATGCGAATACGTGCAGAGAGCCAGAATTTGGCTCCAAATTATGGCTCAAGCGTTGAATTTGATATGTTTGGGATATTTTGGAGACTGCAGGGAGGGTTTGGGCAAAATGTGATTCATCGCCGCTTTCAGTAATTGGCATATTTTCGGTATAAAAAGTCGTAATTCAATACTGCGAATACGTGCAGAGAGCCCGAATTTTGCTCGAAAATATGGCTCAAGCGTCGAATTTGGGATGTTTGGGATATTTTTAAAACTGCAGGGAGGGTTTGGGCAAAATGTTATCCATTGCCGCTTTCAGTAATTGTCATGTTTTCGGTATAAAAAGTCGAAATTTCAAACAGCGAATAAGCGCAGAAAGCCAGAATTTGCCTCCAAAATATGGCTCAAAGGTTGAATTTGGCATGTTTGGGATATTTTGCAAACTGCAGGGGGGTTTGGGCAAAATATGACCCATCGCCGCTCTCAGTAATTGGCATATTTTGAAGCGTCAAATTTTGGATGTTTGGGATAAAAAGTCGTAATTTCAAACTGCGAATACGTGCAGAGAGCCAGAATTTGGCTCCAAAATAATTCTCTATGGTCGAATTTGGGATGATTGGGATATTTCGAAAACTGCATGGAAGGGGTTTGGGCAAAATGTGACCTATCGCCGCTCAC
Source organism: Procambarus clarkii (assembly GCF_040958095.1). NCBI lineage: Eukaryota > Metazoa > Arthropoda > Malacostraca > Decapoda > Cambaridae > Procambarus > Procambarus clarkii. The sequence goes on from NC_091198.1 coordinate 31,321,535, forward strand.
AGTACTTGACATATTATTGGTATAAAAAGTCGTAATTGACATAATATCGGTATTAAAAGTCGTAATTTCAAACTGCGAATATGTGCAGAGAGTCACAATTTGGCTCCAAAATTTGGCTCAAGGGTTGAATTTGGGATGTTTGGTATATTTTGAAAACTGCAGGGGGGTTTTGGGCAAAATGTGACCCATCGCCGCTCTCAGTAATTGGCATATTTTCGGTATAAAATGTCGTAATTTCAAACTGCGTTTATGTGCAGCGAGCCAGAATTTGGCTCCAAAATATGGCTATAGGGTCGAATTTGGGATGTTTGGGATAATTTGAAAACTGCAGAGAGAGTTTCGTCAAAATGTGATCCATCGCTCCTTTCAGTAATTGGCATATTTTTGGTATAAAAAGTCGTAATTTCAAACGGCGAATACATGCAGAAAACCACAATTTGGCTCCAAAATATGGCTCAAGGGTCAAATTTGGGACGTTTGGGACATTTTGAAAACTGCAGGGAGGGCTTGGGCAAAATGTAATCCATCGCCGCACTCAGTAATTGGCATATATTCGGTATAAAATGTCATAATTTCAAACTGCTAATACGTGCAGAGAGCCCGAATTTGGCTCAAAAATATGGCTCAAGCGTCGAATTTGGGATGTTTGGGATATATTGAAAACTGCAGGGAGGGTTTAGGCAAAATGTGATCCATTGCCGTTTTCAGTAATTGTCATGTTTTCGTTATAAAATGTCGTAATTTAAAACAGCGAATACGTTCAGACAGAAAGAATTTGGCTCCAAAATATAGCTCATGGGTTGAATTTGGGATGTTTGGGATATTTTGCAAACTGCCGGGGGGTTTGGGCAAAATGTGACTAATCGCTGTTTTCAGTAATTGGCTTATTTTCAAGCGTCAAATTTGAATTGTTTGGGATTAAAAGTCGTAATTTCAAAATGCGAATACGTGCAGAGAGCCAGAATATAGCTCCAAAATAATTCTCAAGGGTCGAATTTCGGATGTTTGGGATATTTTGAAAACTACAGGGATGGTTTGGGCAAAATGTGATCCATCGCCGCTCTCAATAATTGGCATATTTTCAGTATAAAAAGTCGTAATTTCAAACTGCGAATACTTGCAGAGAGCTAGAATTTAGCTCCAAAATATGGCTCAAGCGTTGAATTTGGGATGTTTGGGATATTTTGGAAACTGCATGGAGGGTTTGGACAAAATGTGATCCATCGCTGTTTTCAGTAATTGGAATATTTTCGGTATAAAAAGTCGTAATTTCAAACTGCGAATAAGTGCAGAGAGTCAGAATTTGGCTCCAAAATATAACTCAAGGGTCGAATTTCGGATGCTTGGGATAATTTGAAAACTGCAGAGAGGGTTTGGGCAAAATGTGATCCATCGCCGCTCTCAGTAATTGGCATATTTTTGGTATAAAAGTAGTAATTTCAAACTGGGAATACATGCAGAGAGCCAGAATTTGGCTCCAAAATATGGCTCAAGCGTCGAATTTGGGATGTTTGCTATATTTTGAAAACTGCAGGGAGGGTTTGGGCAAAATGTGATCTATCATTGCTCTCAGTAAATGGCATATTTTCGGTATAAAAAGACGTAATTTCAAACTGCGAATACGTGCAGAGAGCCCGAATTTGGCTTCAAAATATGGCTCACGCGTCGAATTTGGGATGTTTGGGATATTTTGAAAACTGCCGGGGGGGGGGGGCAAAATGTGACCTATCGCTGCTCAGTAATTGATATATTTTCGGTATAAAATATCGTAATTTCAAACTGCGAATATTTGCAGAGAGCCAGAATTTGGCTCCAAAATATGGCTCAAGGGTCGAATTTGGGTTGTTTGGGATAATTTGAAAACTGCAGGGAAGGTTTGGGCAAAATGTTATCCATCGCCGCACTCAGTAATTGGCATATTTTCGGTATAAAATGTCACAATTTCAAACTGTTAATACGTGCAGAGAGCCCGTATTTGGCTACAAAATATGGCTCAAGCGTCGAATTTGGGATGTTTGGGATATATTGCAAACTTCCGGGGGTTTGGGCAAAATGTGACCCATCGCTGCTTTCAGTAATTGGCTTATTTTCAAGCGTCAAATTTGGGATGTTTAGATAAAAAGTCGTAATTTCAAACTGCGAATACGTGCAAAGAGCCAGAATTTAGCTCCAAAATAATTCCCAAAGGTCGAATTTGGGATCTTTGGGATATTTTGAAAACTACAGGGATGGTTTTAGCAAAATGTGATCCATCTCCGCTCTCAGTAATTGGCATATTTTCGGAATAAAAAGTCGTAATTTCAAACTGCGAATACGTGCAGAGACCAGAATTTGGCTCCAAAATATGGCTCAAGCTTCGAATTTGGGATGTTTGCTATATTTTGAAAACTACAGGAGGCGTTTGGACAAAATGTGATCCATAGCTGCTCTCAGTAATTGGCATATTTTCGGTAAAAAATGTCGTAATTTCAAACTGCGAATATGTGAAGAGAGCCAGAATTTGGCTTCAAAATATGGCTCAAGGGTCGAATTTGGGATGCTTGGGATAATTTGAAAACTGCAGTAGGCGTTTGGACGAAATGGTATCCATCGCTGCTCTTTGTAATTGGTATATTTTCGGTAAAAAATGTCGTAATATCAAACTGCGAATATGTGAAGAGAGCCAGAATTTGGCTCCAAAATATGGCTCAAAGGTCGAATTTGGCATGTTTGGGATATTTTGCAAACTGCAGGGGGGTTTGGGCAAAATGTGACCCATCGCTTCTTTCAGTAATTGGCATATTTTCATGCGTCAAATTTGGGATGTTTGGGATAAAAAGACGTAATTTCAAACTGCGAATACGTGCAGAGAGCCAGAATTTGGCTCCAAAATAATTCTCAATGGCCGAATTTGGGATGATTGGGATATTTTGAAAACTGCAAGGAAGGGGTTTGGGCAAAATGTGACCTATCACTGCTCTCAGTAATTGACATTTTATCGGTATAAAAATTCGTAATTTCAAACTGCGAATAAGTGCAGAGAGCCACAATTTGGCTCAAGGTTTGAATTTGGGATGTTTGGGATATTTTGAAAACTGCAGGGGGGTTTGGGCAAAATGTGACCCATCGCCGCTCTCAGTAATCGGCATATTTTCGGTATAAACTGAAGTAATTTCAAACTGCAAATACGTGCAGAGAGCCCGAATTCGACTCCAGAATATGGCTCAAGGGTCGAATTTTGGATGCTTGGGATTTTTTGAAATCTGAATGGTGGGTTTGGGGAAAATGTGATCTATCGTCGCTTGCAGTAATTGGTATATTTTCGGTATAAAAAGTCGTTTTTCAAACTGCGAATACGTGCAGAAAGCCAGAATTCGGCTATAAAATATGGCTCAAGGGTCGAATTTGGGATGTTTGCTATATTTTAAAAACTGCAAGGAGGGTTTGGGCAAAATGTGATCCATCGCTGCTCTCAGTAAATGGAATATTTTCGATATAAAAAGACATATTTTCAAACTGCGAATACGTGCAGAGAGCCCGAATTTGGCTTCAAAATATGGCTCAAGGGTCGAATTTGGTATGTTTGCAATATTTTGAAAACTTCAAGGGGGGGGGGGTAAAATGTGACCTATCGCTGCTCTCAGTAATTGATATATTTTCGGTATAATATGTCATAATTTCAATTTGCGAATATGTGCAGAGAGCCAGAATTTGGCTCCAAAACATGGCTCAAGGGTCGAATTTGGGATGGTTGGGATAATTTGAAAACTGCAGAGAGGGTTTCGTCAAAATGTGATCCATCGCTGCTTTCAGTAATTGGCATATTTTCGGTATAAAAATTCGTAATTTCAAACAAAGAATACATGCAGAAGGCCTAAATTTGGCTCCAAAATATGGCTAAAGGATTGAATTTCGGATGTTTGGGATATTTTGCAAACTTCCGGGGGGTTTGGGCAAAATGTGACCCATCGCTGTTTCAGTAATTGGCTTATTTTCAAGCGTTAAATTTGGGATGTTTGGGATAAAAAGTCGTAATTTCAAACTGCGAATACGTGCAGAGAGCCCGAATTTGGCTCCAAAATATGGCTCAAGCGTCGAATTTGGAATGTTTGGAATATTTTGAAAACTGCAGGGAGTGTTTGAGCAAAATGTGATCCATCGCGGCTTTCAGTAATTGTCATGTTTTCGGTATAAAAAGTCATAATTTCAAACTGCGAATACGTTCAGAGAGCCAGAATTTAGCTCCAAAATAATTCTCATTGGTCGAATTTGGGATGTTTGGGATATTTCGAAAACTGCAGGGAAGGTTTGGGAAAATTGTGATCCATCTCCGATCTCAATAATTGGCATATTTTCGGTATAAAAAGTCGTAATTTCAAACTGCGAATACGTGCTGAGAGCCAGTATTTGGCTCCAAATTATATCTCAAGCGTTGAATTTGGGATGTTTGGGATATTTTGGAAACTGCAGGGAGGGTTTGGGCAAAATGTGATCCGTCGCTTCTTTCAGTAATTGGCATATTTTCGGTATAAAAGTCGTAATTTCAACAAGCCAATACGTGCAGAGAACCCGAATTTGGCTCAAAAATATGGCTCAAGCGTCGAATTTGTGATGTTTAGGATATTTTGAAAACTGCAGGGAGGGTTTGGGCAAAATGTTATCCATCGCCGCTTTCAGTAATTGTCATGTTTTCGTTATAAAAAGTCGTAATTTCAAACTGCGAATACGTTTTGAGAGCCAGAATTTAGCTTCAAAATAATTCTCAAGGGTCGAATTTGGGATGTTTGGAATATTTCGAAAACTGCAGGGAAGGTTTGGGCTAAATGTGATCCATCGCCGCTCTCAGTAATTGGCATATTTTTGGTATAAAAAGTAAAAATTTCATATTGCGAATATGTTCAGAGTTCCACAATTTGGCTCCAAAATTTGGCTCAAGGGTTGAATTTGGAATGTTTGTGCGGGGGGGATTGGGCAAAATGTGACCAATCGCCGATCTCAGTAATTGGCATATTTTCAGTATAAAAAGTCGTAATTTCAAACTGCGAATACGTGCAGAGAGTCAGAATTTGGCTCCAAAATAAGGCTCAAAGTTCGAATTTATGATGTTTGGGATATGCTCTCAGTAATTTATATATTTTCGGTATAAAAAGTCGTAATTTCAAACTGCGAATACGTGCAGAGAGCCAGAATTTCGCTCCAAATTATCGCTCAAGCGTTGAATTTTTATGTTTGGGATAATAATGAAACTGCAGGGAGGGTTTGGGGAAAATGTGATCCATCGCCGCTTTCAGTAATTGTCATGTTTTCGGTATAAAACTCGTAATTTCAAACTGTGAATACGTATTGAGAGCCAGAATTTAGCTCCAAAATAATTCTCAAGGGTCGAATTTGGGATGTTTGGGATATTTCGAAAACTACAGGGAAGGTTTGGGCAAAATGTGATCAATCGCCGCTGTCAGTAATTGGCATATTTTTGGTATAAAAAGTCGTAATTTCAAACTGCGAATGTGAAGAGAGCGACAATTTGGCTCCAAAATTTGGCTCAAGGGTTGAGTTTGGGATGTTTGTGCGGGGGGGGGGGGGGTTAGGCAAAATGTGACCCATCGCCGCTCTCAGTAATTGGCATATTTTCGGTATAAAATTACGTAATTTCAAACTGCGAATACGAGCAGAGAGCCCGAATTTGGCTCCAAATTATGGCTCAAGCGTTGAATTTGATATGTTTGGGATATTTTGGAGACTGCAGGGAGGGTTTGGGCAAAATGTGATTCATCGCCGCTTTCAGTAATTGGCATATTTTCGGTATAAAAAGTCGTAATTCAATACTGCGAATACGTGCAGAGAGCCCGAATTTTGCTCGAAAATATGGCTCAAGCGTCGAATTTGGGATGTTTGGGATATTTTTAAAACTGCAGGGAGGGTTTGGGCAAAATGTTATCCATTGCCGCTTTCAGTAATTGTCATGTTTTCGGTATAAAAAGTCGAAATTTCAAACAGCGAATAAGCGCAGAAAGCCAGAATTTGCCTCCAAAATATGGCTCAAAGGTTGAATTTGGCATGTTTGGGATATTTTGCAAACTGCAGGGGGGTTTGGGCAAAATATGACCCATCGCCGCTCTCAGTAATTGGCATATTTTGAAGCGTCAAATTTTGGATGTTTGGGATAAAAAGTCGTAATTTCAAACTGCGAATACGTGCAGAGAGCCAGAATTTGGCTCCAAAATAATTCTCTATGGTCGAATTTGGGATGATTGGGATATTTCGAAAACTGCAAGGAAGGGGTTTGGGCAAAATGTGACCTATCGCCGCTCACAGTACTTGACATATTATTGGTATAAAAAGTCGTAATTGACATAATATCGGTATTAAAAGTCGTAATTTCAAACTGCGAATATGTGCAGAGAGTCACAATTTGGCTCCAAAATTTGGCTCAAGGGTTGAATTTGGGATGTTTGGTATATTTTGAAAACTGCAGGGGGGTTTTGGGCAAAATGTGACCCATCGCCGCTCTCAGTAATTGGCATATTTTCGGTATAAAATGTCGTAATTTCAAACTGCGTTTATGTGCAGCGAGCCAGAATTTGGCTCCAAAATATGGCTATAGGGTCGAATTTGGGATGTTTGGGATAATTTGAAAACTGCAGAGAGAGTTTCGTCAAAATGTGATCCATCGCTCCTTTCAGTAATTGGCATATTTTTGGTATAAAAAGTCGTAATTTCAAACGGCGAATACATGCAGAAAACCACAATTTGGCTCCAAAATATGGCTCAAGGGTCAAATTTGGGACGTTTGGGACATTTTGAAAACTGCAGGGAGGGCTTGGGCAAAATGTAATCCATCGCCGCACTCAGTAATTGGCATATATTCGGTATAAAATGTCATAATTTCAAACGGCTAATACGTGCAGAGAGCCAGAATTTGGCTCAAAAATATGGCTCAAGCGTCGATTTTGGGATGTTTGGGATATATTGAAAACTGCAGGGAGGGTTTAGGCAAAATGTGATCCATTGCCGTTTTCAGTAATTGTCATGTTTTCGTTATAAAATGTCGTAATTTAAAACAGCGAATACGTTCAGACAGAAAGAATTTGGCTCCAAAATATAGCTCATGGGTTGAATTTGGGATGTTTGGGATATTTTGCAAACTGCCGGGGGGTTTGGGCAAAATGTGACTAATCGCTGTTTTCAGTAATTGGCTTATTTTCAAGCGTCAAATTTGAATTGTTTGGGATTAAAAGTCGTAATTTCAAAATGCGAATACGTGCAGAGAGCCAGAATATAGCTCCAAAATAATTCTCAAGGGTCGAATTTCGGATGTTTGGGATATTTTGAAAACTACAGGGATGGTTTGGGCAAAATGTGATCCATCGCCGCTCTCAATAATTGGCATATTTTCAGTATAAAAAGTCGTAATTTCAAACTGCGAATACTTGCAGAGAGCTAGAATTTAGCTCCAAAATATGGCTCAAGCGTTGAATTTGGGATGTTTGGGATATTTTGGAAACTGCATGGAGGGTTTGGACAAAATGTGATCCATCGCTGTTTTCAGTAATTGGAATATTTTCGGTATAAAAAGTCGTAATTTCAAACTGCGAATAAGTGCAGAGAGTCAGAATTTGGCTCCAAAATATAACTCAAGGGTCGAATTTCGGATGCTTGGGATAATTTGAAAACTGCAGAGAGGGTTTGGGCAAAATGTGATCCATCGCCGCTCTCAGTAATTGGCATATTTTTGGTATAAAAGTAGTAATTTCAAACTGGGAATACATGCAGAGAGCCAGAATTTGGCTCCAAAATATGGCTCAAGCGTCGAATTTGGGATGTTTGCTATATTTTGAAAACTGCAGGGAGGGTTTGGGCAAAATGTGATCTATCATTGCTCTCAGTAAATGGCATATTTTCGGTATAAAAAGACGTAATTTCAAACTGCGAATACGTGCAGAGAGCCCGAATTTGGCTTCAAAATATGGCTCACGCGTCGAATTTGGGATGTTTGGGATATTTTGAAAACTGCCGGGGGGGGGGGGGCAAAATGTGACCTATCGCTGCTCAGTAATTGATATATTTTCGGTATAAAATATCGTAATTTCAAACTGCGAATATTTGCAGAGAGCCAGAATTTGGCTCCAAAATATGGCTCAAGGGTCGAATTTGGGTTGTTTGGGATAATTTGAAAACTGCAGGGAAGGTTTGGGCAAAATGTTATCCATCGCCGCACTCAGTAATTGGCATATTTTCGGTATAAAATGTCACAATTTCAAACTGTTAATACGTGCAGAGAGCCCGTATTTGGCTACAAAATATGGCTCAAGCGTCGAATTTGGGATGTTTGGGATATATTGCAAACTTCCGGGGGTTTGGGCAAAATGTGACCCATCGCTGCTTTCAGTAATTGGCTTATTTTCAAGCGTCAAATTTGGGATGTTTAGATAAAAAGTCGTAATTTCAAACTGCGAATACGTGCAAAGAGCCAGAATTTAGCTCCAAAATAATTCCCAAAGGTCGAATTTGGGATCTTTGGGATATTTTGAAAACTACAGGGATGGTTTTAGCAAAATGTGATCCATCTCCGCTCTCAGTAATTGGCATATTTTCGGAATAAAAAGTCGTAATTTCAAACTGCGAATACGTGCAGAGACCAGAATTTGGCTCCAAAATATGGCTCAAGCTTCGAATTTGGGATGTTTGCTATATTTTGAAAACTACAGGAGGCGTTTGGACAAAATGTGATCCATAGCTGCTCTCAGTAATTGGCATATTTTCGGTAAAAAATGTCGTAATTTCAAACTGCGAATATGTGAAGAGAGCCAGAATTTGGCTTCAAAATATGGCTCAAGGGTCGAATTTGGGATGCTTGGGATAATTTGAAAACTGCAGTAGGCGTTTGGACGAAATGGTATCCATCGCTGCTCTTTGTAATTGGTATATTTTCGGTAAAAAATGTCGTAATATCAAACTGCGAATATGTGAAGAGAGCCAGAATTTGGCTCCAAAATATGGCTCAAAGGTCGAATTTGGCATGTTTGGGATATTTTGCAAACTGCAGGGGGGTTTGGGCAAAATGTGACCCATCGCTTCTTTCAGTAATTGGCATATTTTCATGCGTCAAATTTGGGATGTTTGGGATAAAAAGACGTAATTTCAAACTGCGAATACGTGCAGAGAGCCAGAATTTGGCTCCAAAATAATTCTCAATGGCCGAATTTGGGATGATTGGGATATTTTGAAAACTGCAAGGAAGGGGTTTGGGCAAAATGTGACCTATCACTGCTCTCAGTAATTGACATTTTATCGGTATAAAAATTCGTAATTTCAAACTGCGAATAAGTGCAGAGAGCCACAATTTGGCTCAAGGTTTGAATTTGGGATGTTTGGGATATTTTGAAAACTGCAGGGGGGTTTGGGCAAAATGTGACCCATCGCCGCTCTCAGTAATCGGCATATTTTCGGTATAAACTGAAGTAATTTCAAACTGCAAATACGTGCAGAGAGCCCGAATTCGACTCCAGAATATGGCTCAAGGGTCGAATTTTGGATGCTTGGGATTTTTTGAAATCTGAATGGTGGGTTTGGGGAAAATGTGATCTATCGTCGCTTGCAGTAATTGGTATATTTTCGGTATAAAAAGTCGTTTTTCAAACTGCGAATACGTGCAGAAAGCCAGAATTCGGCTATAAAATATGGCTCAAGGGTCGAATTTGGGATGTTTGCTATATTTTAAAAACTGCAAGGAGGGTTTGGGCAAAATGTGATCCATCGCTGCTCTCAGTAAATGGAATATTTTCGATATAAAAAGACATATTTTCAAACTGCGAATACGTGCAGAGAGCCCGAATTTGGCTTCAAAATATGGCTCAAGGGTCGAATTTGGTATGTTTGCAATATTTTGAAAACTTCAAGGGGGGGGGGGTAAAATGTGACCTATCGCTGCTCTCAGTAATTGATATATTTTCGGTATAATATGTCATAATTTCAATTTGCGAATATGTGCAGAGAGCCAGAATTTGGCTCCAAAACATGGCTCAAGGGTCGAATTTGGGATGGTTGGGATAATTTGAAAACTGCAGAGAGGGTTTCGTCAAAATGTGATCCATCGCTGCTTTCAGTAATTGGCATATTTTCGGTATAAAAATTCGTAATTTCAAACAAAGAATACATGCAGAAGGCCTAAATTTGGCTCCAAAATATGGCTAAAGGATTGAATTTCGGATGTTTGGGATATTTTGCAAACTTCCGGGGGGTTTGGGCAAAATGTGACCCATCGCTGTTTCAGTAATTGGCTTATTTTCAAGCGTTAAATTTGGGATGTTTGGGATAAAAAGTCGTAATTTCAAACTGCGAATACGTGCAGAGAGCCCGAATTTGGCTCCAAAATATGGTTCAAGCGTCGAATTTGGAATGTTTGGAATATTTTGAAAACTGCAGGGAGTGTTTGAGCAAAATGTGATCCATCGCGGCTTTCAGTAATTGTCATGTTTTCGGTATAAAAAGTCATAATTTCAAACTGCGAATACGTTCAGAGAGCCAGAATTTAGCTCCAAAATAATTCTCATTGGTCGAATTTGGGATGTTTGGGATATTTCGAAAACTGCAGGGAAGGTTTGGGAAAATTGTGATCCATCTCCGATCTCAATAATTGGCATATTTTCGGTATAAAAAGTCGTAATTTCAAACTGCGAATACGTGCTGAGAGCCAGTATTTGGCTCCAAATTATATCTCAAGCGTTGAATTTGGGATGTTTGGGATATTTTGGAAACTGCAGGGAGGGTTTGGGCAAAATGTGATCCGTCGCTTCTTTCAGTAATTGGCATATTTTCGGTAAAAAAGTCGTAATTTCAACAAGCCAATACGTGCAGAGAACCCGAATTTGGCTCAAAAATATGGCTCAAGCGTCGAATTTGTGATGTTTAGGATATTTTGAAAACTGCAGGGAGGGTTTGGGCAAAATGTTATCCATCGCCGCTTTCAGTAATTGTCATGTTTTCGTTATAAAAAGTCGTAATTTCAAACTGCGAATACGTTTTGAGAGCCAGAATTTAGCTTCAAAATAATTCTCAAGGGTCGAATTTGGGATGTTTGGAATATTTCGAAAACTGCAGGGAAGGTTTGGGCTAAATGTGATCCATCGCCGCTCTCAGTAATTGGCATATTTTTGGTATAAAAAGTAAAAATTTCATATTGCGAATATGTTCAGAGTTCCACAATTTGGCTCCAAAATTTGGCTCAAGGGTTGAATTTGGAATGTTTGTGCGGGGGGGATTGGGCAAAATGTGACCAATCGCCGATCTCAGTAATTGGCATATTTTCAGTATAAAAAGTCGTAATTTCAAACTGCGAATACGTGCAGAGAGTCAGAATTTGGCTCCAAAATAAGGCTCAAAGTTCGAATTTATGATGTTTGGGATATGCTCTCAGTAATTTATATATTTTCGGTATAAAAAGTCGTAATTTCAAACTGCGAATACGTGCAGAGAGCCAGAATTTCGCTCCAAATTATCGCTCAAGCGTTGAATTTTTATGTTTGGGATAATAATGAAACTGCAGGGAGGGTTTGGGGAAAATGTGATCCATCGCCGCTTTCAGTAATTGTCATGTTTTCGGTATAAAACTCGTAATTTCAAACTGTGAATACGTATTGAGAGCCAGAATTTAGCTCCAAAATAATTCTCAAGGGTCGAATTTGGGATGTTTGGGATATTTCGAAAACTACAGGGAAGGTTTGGGCAAAATGTGATCAATCGCCGCTGTCAGTAATTGGCATATTTTTGGTATAAAAAGTCGTAATTTCAAACTGCGAATGTGAAGAGAGCGACAATTTGGCTCCAAAATTTGGCTCAAGGGTTGAGTTTGGGATGTTTGTGCGGGGGGGGGGGGGGGGGGGGGGTTAGGCAAAATGTGACCCATCGCCGCTCTCAGTAATTGGCATATTTTCGGTATAAAATTACGTAATTTCAAACTGCGAATACGAGCAGAGAGCCCGAATTTGGCTCCAAAATATGGCTCAAGCGACGAATTTGTGATGTTTGGGATATTTTAAAAACTGCAGGGGGGGGGGGGTTGGGCGAAATGTGACCCATCAATGCTTTCAGTAATTGACATATTTTCGGTATAAAATTTCGCAATTTCAAACTGCGAATATGTGCAGAGAGCCAGAATTTGGCTTCAAAATATGGCTCAAGCGTCGAATTTAGGATGTTTGGGATATTTTGAAAACTGCAGGAAGGGTTTGGGCAAAGTGTGATCCATCGTTGCTTTCAGTGATTGGCATATTTTCAGTCTAAAAAGTCGTAATTTCAAACTGCGAATACGTGCAGAGAGTCAGAATTTGGCTCCAAAATAAGGCTCAAAGTTCGAATTTATGATATTTGGGATATGCTCTCAGTAATTAATATATTTTCGGTATAAAAAGTCGTAATTTCAAACTGAGAATACGTGCAGAGAGCCAGAATTTCGCTCCAAAATATCGCTCAAGCGTTGAATTTGTGATGTTTGGGATAATAATGAAATTGCAGGGAGGGTTTGGGCAAAATGTGATCCATCGCCGCTTTCAGTAATTGTCATGTTTTCGGTATAAAACTCGTAATTTCAAACTGCGAATACGTTTTGAGAGCCAGAGTTTAGCTCCAAAATAATTCTCAAGGGTCGAATTTGGGATGTTTGGGATATTTCGAAAACTGCAGGGAAGGTTTGGGCAAAATGTGATCCATCGCCGCTCTCAGTAATTGGCATATTTTTGGTATAAAAAGTCGTAATTTCAAACTGCGAATGTGCAGAGAGCCACAATTTGGCTCCAAAATTTGGCTCAAGGGTTGAATTTGGGATGTTTGTGCGGGGTGGTTTGGGCAAAATGTGACCCATCGCCGCTCTCAGTAATTGGCATATTTTCGGTATAAAATGACGTAATTTCAAACTGCGAATACGTGCAGAGCCCGAATTTGGCTCCAAAATATGGCTCAAGCGCCGAATTTGGGATTTTTGGGATATTTTGATAACTGCAGGGGGGGGTCGAAATGTGACCCATCAATGCTTTCAGTAATTGACATATTTTCGGTATAAAATGTCGTGATTTCAACCTGCGAATATGTGCAGAGAGCCAGAATTTGGCTCCAAAATATGGCTGAAGCGTCGAATTTGGGATGTTTGGGATATTTTGAAAACTGCAGGAAGGTATAAAACGAATAACGGAACTGCTTATGCAGACACGAATTTCCCGTCAAAGAAGGAATAATTTAAATAGGGAGATTGAAGAAATCGAGCGGAAATTGAAACACTCATATGAAACTGAAGAAAGGCAGTTAGAACAGAAAGCTATTCAGGAAATAAAGAAAAATCCAAAATATTTCTTCTCATATGCGAAATCAAAAGCAAAAACCACTGCCAATATTGGTCCTATTCGTACAAGTGAAGGTTCATACACGGAGGATGACAAAGAAATTAGTGAAATCCTAAAAAAGCAGTTTGAGGACATGTTTAGCACTCCAATAAACAACATGAAGGTGGAAGATCCAGACAATTTCTTTATGCGGGATATTCAACCCCCTGTAAATATAACTGATATAAACACGAGCGCACTAAATTTTGAAAAAGAAATTGAAAACATGCCCATGCACTCGGCCCCAGGTCCAGACTCATGGAATTCAATATTTATAAAGAAATGCAAAGTGCCGGTAGCACAGGCACTCAGTATAGTGTGGAGGAAGAGCTTGGACACGGGGGAGATACCAGATGCACTTAAAGTAGCAGACATAGCCCGTCTACACAAGGGAGGGAGCAAAGCATTGGCAAAAAATTATAGACCAGTTGCACTAACATCGCACATCATAAAAGTATTTGAGAGAGTAATTAGGAGTCAGGTCACCAATTTCATGGAGACCAATGACCTTCACAACCCAGGCCAACATGGATTTCGAGCGGGAAGATCGTGCCTCTCACAGCTACTTGAGCACTACGACAAAGTCACTGAGGCATTAGAAGAGAAACAGAATGCTGATGTGATATACACGGACTTCGCAAAGGCTTTCGATAAATGTGACCATGGCGTGATAGCACACAAAATGAAGTCAATGGGAATAACCGGTAAAGTAGGACGCTGGATACTCAGTTTTCTGTCAAACAGGACTCAGCGAGTAACTGTCAACCATATAAAATCTAGTCCAAGTGCAGTGAAAAGCTCTGTACCTCAGGGTACAGTCCTTGCACCGCTGCTTTTCCTTATTCTCATATCAGATATAGACAAAAATACAAGTCACAGCTTCGTATCATCCTTTGCAGATGACACAAAAATCAGTATGAAAATTACCTCGGCTGAGGACATTGAAAAACTTCAAGATGATATTAATAAAGTTTTCGACTGGGCATCAGAAAATAACATGATGTTTAACAGTGATAAATTCCAGGTACTCAGGTACGGTAAAAATGAGGACCTTAAACATAATACAGAGTACAAAACACAATCAAATGTACCCATAGTAGGAAAACAGCATGTAAAGGATTTGGGAATAATAATGTCTGATGACCTAACGTTTAAGGAGCATAACCAAGCAAATATTGCGACAGCCAGAAAAATGATAGGATGGATTACGAGAACTTTCAAATCCAGGGATCCCATCACAATGGTTGTACTCTTCAAGTCACTTGTGTTGTCCCGTCTTGAGTACTGTTCAGTACTCACTTCCCCCTTCAGAGCAGGAGAGATTGCTGAAATAGAGGGAATACAGAGAACATATACGGCACGCATAGATGCAATAAAGCACCTAAATTATTGGGATCGTCTCAAAGCCCTCCAAATGTACTCACTAGAAAGAAGACGAGAGAGATATCAAATAATATACACCTGGAAGATACTGGAGGGCCAAGTACCAAATCTACACAATAAAATAACAACGTACTGGAGTAAACGATATGAAAGAAAATGTAGAATAGAACCAGTGAAGAGCAGAGGTGCCATAGGCACAATCAGAGAACACTGTATAAACATCAGAGGTCCGCGGTTGTTCAACGTCCTCCCGGCAAGCATAAGAAATATTGCCGGAACAACCGTGGACATTTTCAAGAGGAAACTAGATTTATTCCTCCAAGGAGTGCCGGACCAACCGGGTTGTGGTGGGTATGTGGGCCTGCGGGCCGCTCCAAGCAACAGCCTGGTGGACCAAACTCTCACAAGTCAAGCCTGGCCTCGGGCCGGGCTTGGGGAGTAGAAGAACTCCCAGAACCCCATCAACCAGGTAAGGGTTTGGGCAAAGTGTGATCCATCGTTGCTTTCAGTAATTGGCATATTTTCAGTATAAAAAGTCGTAATTTAAAACTGCGAATACGTGCAGAGAGTCAGAATTTGGCTCCAAAATAAGGCTCATGGTTCGAATTTATGATGTTTGGGATATGCTCTCAGTAATTAATATATTTTCGGTATAAAAAGTCGTAATTTCAAACTGCGAATACGTGCAGAGAGCCAGAATTTGGCTCCAAAATATGGCTCTAGCGTTGAATTTGTGATGTTTGGGATAATTTAGAAACTGCAGGGAGGGTTTGGGCAAATTGTGATCCATTGCCGCTCTCAGCAATTGGCATATTTTCGGTATAAAACTCGTAATTTCAAACTGGTAATACATGCAGAGAGCCAGAATTTGACTCCAAAATATGGCTCTAGCGTTGAATTTGTGATGTTTGGGATAATTTGGAAACTGCAGGGAGGGTTTGGGCAAATTGTGATCCATTGCCGCTCTCAGTAAATGGCATATTTTCGGTATAAAAAGACGTAATTTCAAACTGCGAATATGTGCAGAAAGCCAGAATATGGCTACAAAAATATAGCTCAAGGGTCGAATTTGGGATGCTTGGGATTTTTTGAAAACTGAATGTTGGGTTTGGACAAAATGTGATCTATCGTCGCTTTCAGTAATTGGCATACTTTCGGAATAAAAAGTCGTTTTTCAAACTGCGAATACGTGCAGAGAGCCAGAATTTAGCTCCAAAATAATTCTCAAGGGTCGAATTTGGGATGTTTGGGATATTTTGAAAACTACAGGGATGGTTTGGGCAAAATGTGATCCATCGCCGCTCTCAGTAATTGGCATATTTTCGGTATAAAAATTCGTAATTTCAAACTGCGATTACGTGCAGAGAGCTAGAATTAGGCTCCAAAATATGGCTCAAGCGTTGAATTTGGGATGTTTGGGATATTTTGGAAACTGCATTGAGGGTTTGGACAAAATGTGATCCATCGTTGTTTTCAGTAATTGAAATATTTTCGGTATAAAAAGTCGTAATTTCAAACTGCGAATAAGTGCAGAGAGCCAGAATTTGGCTCCAAAATATGGCTCAAGCGTCGAATTTGGGATGCTTGGGATAATTTGAAAACTGCAGGGGGGGTTTGGGCAAAATGTGACCTATTGCTCCTCTCAGTAATTGACATATTTTCCGTATAAAATGTCGTAATTTCAAACTGCGAATATGTGCAGAGAGCCAGAATTTGGCTCCAAAATAGTAGTAGGGTGTAAGTGCCACAGACGATTTTTTTTTTTGGGTGGAGGACCCCTGTGGAATGTAAGTGCCACAGACGATTTTTTTTTTCTGGCCGAGGACCCCTGTGGAATGTAAGCGCCACAGACGATTTTTTTTTCAGGTCCAAAAAATCGTGTGTAGCGCTTTGGGGTTTTCAGGCGAATTTGGGGAGTCACAGATTTGGGATTAAGGATTTCTTATGAGTGAGTAATTTCCGAGATTTTAGAAGTATGGAATTCTTATGATGAAAATAATTTCCGAGACTTAGAAGTTTGTTAAGGTCTTATGGGAGAAATTCAAAATATCGTGTGTAGCGCTTTGGGGTTTTCAGGCGAATTTGGGGAGTCACAGATTTGGGATTAAGGATTTCTTATGAGTGAGTAATTTCCGAGATTTTAGAGGTTTGTTAAGCGTTCTTATGATGAAAATAATGTCATAGAAGTTTGTTAAGAGATCTGGGAAAAAAAGGGCTCCTGGACTGCCAGGGTTTTCAGGTGAATTTGGGGAGTCACAGATTTGGAATTAGGGAATTCTTATAATGAAAAATAATGTCATACGAGTTTGTTAAAGTTCTTATGAGAAAAATAATTTCCGAGACATAGAAGTTTGTTAAGGCCTTATGGGACAAATTCAAGTAACGTATGTAGCTCTTTAGGGCTTCCAGGAGAACTCTACGGACATGTTTTACATGTTTTCAACTTACAAAATCGTCTATGTAAGCCTTAGTTATTCATATAAATTTAGAAAATCACCTGTGCGGGCCAGGGTTTTCAGGGTTTCGTACATCACACCCCCCTCCCTCCCCCCTTACCTCGCAATCTCTCGCGTCACCTTTATTTACCTTACGCCCGGCCAGCCAGTCGGCTCTTATCTTATCTTATCTTCTTCATAATATCTGGACCGTCCCTCCTCTCTCTCTCTCTCTCCTTTCATTCAGTTCAGTTCAACTATTTTCCAACATCGTGTGTTTTTTCCTTTTCATTAAGCAAGTCAGTTTTTACACAAATAAATCGCGTTAGTAAGCAAGTTCTAGCTCACGTTCCCCCACCTTAGTCCCCTGTCGTATAATGAATACTATCATTCCAATCCCTCTAAAATTTAAAAATAATCATATTTCAAACGTAGTTCAATACAGTAATTTAGTTACCAAGCTCCAGCGCTTGTCCTCCGCCTTAGCTCTCTCTCGTATCTTCGTTAGTAACAGTCCAATTTCCCTGAAATTTTTACCCTCTGTATTTCAGACTCCGTAAATAAGATCAAAACAGTTATCAAGCTCCAGCGCTTGTCCCCCACCTTATTTCGTTTTATACAAGATCGTTAGTAACAGTCCAATTTCCCTGAAATTTTTACCCTCTGTATTTCAGACACCGTAAATAAAATCAAGTCAGTTATCGAGCTCCAGCTCTCGTCCCCGCCTTAGTTCTCCTTCGTATCTTTGTAAATAACCCATCAATTTCCCTAAAATTTAAAGCAGACATACTTCAAAGTTAGTAAATAAAATCAAGTCAGTTATCGAGCTCCAGCTCTCGTCCCCGCCTTAGTTCTCCTTCGTATCTTTGTAAATAACTCATCAATTTCCCTAAAATTTAAAGCAGACATACTTCAAAGTTAGTAAATAAAATCAAGTCAGTTATCGAGCTCCAGCTCTCGTCCCCGCCTTAGTTCTCTTTCATATCTTTGTAAATAACCCATCAATTTCCCTAAAATTAAAAGCAGACATACTTCAAAGTTAGTAAATAAGATCAAGTCAGTTACTGAGCTCCAGCTCTCGTCCCCCACCCTCTTCCACCCTCAAGTCTTTGTAAATAAACCATCAATTTCCCCGAAATTTTTACCCTCTGTATTTCAGACATAGTAAATATGATGAAAACAATTATAAAACTCTAGCTCTTGTCCTCTGTCCAAGTTCACTCCTGTAAATTCATTACTATCAATCCAAATCCCCCTGAGATTTAAACACCCAACTACATTTTCAGACTTAGTAAATAAAAACCAGTTCAGTTATCAAGTTTCAACTCTCGTGCCCCAGCTTAGTTCATTTGTGCAAGTTCTTTATTTTCCAACTAAATCACCCTGAGATTTAAGATCACCTTATTTTCTAACGTAGTAAAATTAATCTGGACATTAGCCTTAGATCATCAGACATAAATATATTCAATCAAGTCCGTCTCCAGCTTATCTCTTATCCGAGTATACACATAACCCCAACCTGTTTAATTATCTTTCACCCCCTCCCACCTTCCTCCATCTCATCCAAG
Organism: Procambarus clarkii; assembly: GCF_040958095.1. NCBI lineage: Eukaryota > Metazoa > Arthropoda > Malacostraca > Decapoda > Cambaridae > Procambarus > Procambarus clarkii. Next base: position 31,340,273 of record NC_091198.1, read on the forward strand.
TCTCATAAATTTAAATGTAGCTGTTAATTTGCGTTCTTTCCCCGTTCATAGCATATTCTCTGTAAGTTCAGAGCTGTACTTAGTCTTACATATTCTCTAGTTCTTTCCCATTTTATACAAGACTTAAACAACTATTACCGTCTCCTCTATCTTATTTAAACATGAGTCATATGTAAATATACCCGACTCTTTCCATCCATTACAAGTCCTAGCTTGTTCACCGCCCAACTCACTACGCTATTTCTACTCTACATGTTATAGCATGTTTTCCGCTCATCTTGGTACCAACCCTTACAATCTCTCTCTCATTCCTTTACATGTCTCAGCATGTTCGCCTCGCATCTTACTACGCTGTCTACTTTACATGTTGTAGCGTGTATTACTGTGTCCCATATCTTATTTAAACATGAGTCATATGTAAATATACCCAACTCCTTCCATCCATTACAAGTCCTAGCTTGTTCACCGCCCAACTCACTACGCTATTTCTACTTTACATGTTGTAGCATGTTTTCCGCACATCTTGATACCATCCCTTACAATCTCTCAATCCTTTACACATCCCAACTTTCAACCCTTTCTTACAATTTTCCTCCATCCCTCCACTACATGTTCTTACCCGTTCATTACAGTCCACTACATATTCTCTAATCAGCCCTGTACTAATTCTCAAAACTAGTTGTTTCTGTCATTTTAGTAAGTAAGTAAGTAGATCATCGTTATTAACAACGACAACAACAACAACAGTAACATTACTAATTCACAGTAAGTTACTACTGAGCATTTAGCAGTTATCCATTTTCAAATAAGGTCAATATAAATCATTCTAAGACATCTTCGTACAATTAAAGATACTTGCTTGTGCACTAAGTCATTACTTACAGTAGCATCTTAAGGCATTGTTTTCGTAACTCAGTTTTATTAAACATACACCTTCATTAGTCAAAGGAAAACTTTTCAAGTCATTGTATTCAATATTTCCGTTAAACTGACTACATCATGTCATTATTCTGTTTCATAATTAAGTACTTGTTTCAGTCCTCCAATGTAATAAGCAAATTATTCTATTAAGGATAAAGAAATCTTATTTAGAAGAGACATTAAGTTTATTACAACATTTAACGCATACAGTTATTCTTAGTAGTTATACAAGTGTTCAAGAAAATCATAAGTGTTCAAGAAGCAATCATATACAAGTGTTCAAGAAAATCATATACAGTTATTCTTAGTAGTTATACAAGTGTTCAAGAAAATCATAAGTGTTCAAGAAGCAATCATATACAAGTGTTCTTAGTAGTTATACAAGTGTTCAAGAATCAATCATATACAGTTATTCTTAGTAGTTATACAAGTGTTCAAGAAGCAATTGGATTTATTATATATAAAATATTTCCTCTACAAATTGGACAGCATTTCAGAGCTAAAAGACAACCACTGCATGTCACCATATGTTTACATGGTAGTATTACAATATTTATATTTTATCCATACAAACTCTGCATAAAATATCTTCTTCCCAAGATTGTTCTGTACAGTCCTTGTTTTCAACAGTGTTAGTACAAGTCTCCGGTAAAGTTTTCAATCCCAGATCTTCAAGCGTAACTTCTTGTTCCTTTTTATCATCAACTGCTTCATAAATTAAGTCCCGTACCCGTAAATAAATATCTGTTCCCTCTTGCATATACCTCAACACGATTTCTAGACATCTAAATTGTATAATAAAAGGCAACAAATCTCTGGATTCCTTAAGGTACTCACTTAAAGCATATCTTATACTCTCCACAGGTATTAATTTTTTATGAATCAGATGTTTGAACTTATCCATACCCTCCATTAAGATATTAATTAAATCATTGTCTATAGGTTTTATAGGTAATGGTATTGTCAATCTAGCATTCTTAACAAATTCCTTGCCCCTTGCAAGAATAATGTAAGCACATTCTGGACTACATCTCGCATGCAACGTCCAAGGATCATCTTCTGGTCTCCAATTTCGTATTCCACAGGCGCAGTGATAGCAGCAGACGTGGTCACTTATACCTGAAAACCATAAAACAATCCAGCATTATCTCGTTACTATCTTTTAACTAATATTCATTATTTCTTTACTTATAACTCTATTAAGTTTTAAATAGTTAAAACACTTCATACCACAGTAAAAAAAACCAGCTTCTGCCAGCTCATGAGAAGTTTGCTTGACGCTTCCAGGCCATGTCATATCAAATGTCTCTAGGCGAGATTTATAAGTTACCAATCCTGGATTCAGCGATTTCCTAAATTTTATCAATCCCAGATCTTCCTTAGGAGGAGCACCACCTAAAAAAATATAACGTAGTTACGTAAATTATTCTTTAGAAGAATAAGAAGTATCTATTTAAGCAATCAAGTTTTGTACAGAGTATATAAGACTGGTATAAGAATACATCATAAGAATATATACTTACTACTACCACTTATTTTCTTATTTCCCAGTTCTATTTTATGGGAAACAAATTCCAGTCCATATTTGAAAGCTATCTCAGACACCTCTAAAGAAACATTGTCACTCCTCTCGCCTCTAATAAAGGCACAGTCTTGATTAATGATCTTATGACGTCTTCTGGGGGTATCACCAACAATCCATGCACCTACTATCCAATAACAAAATGCACACAAACAGTAATCACTATTGCGAAGGTAATAGAACCCATCTTCAACTAAGTCAATAGGGTTTAACCACTTAATGGGCCAATCCACAAATGTTTGTAGTCTAACTCCTGCACATTTAAGGCTTTCTATACTGTAAAACTTCCTGGCACACAAAGGATCCATCGTGTGAGGGCAGCACTAACTATTAGAGTAGGATAAGCAAGTATATATATATCCCTAAAATAAGTATCGTACATCGCTACATATTTAACAGTTTCCCCATTTATAATAGACAGTAATCTCCTCTAAATACTTCTCTATTTAAAAATCCTTAAAGTTTCATAATTAAATAAAGCTCTTATATAAATACTTAGTAAACTACTTTCATTATTTATTAGACTTATTAGAAAAATACATCACTTTGGCAATCTCGCTAAAAGTATACTGTTACGTCATTATTCGTAGCTGCCGTACATAATGATAGATATATATATATAATTTAGTAGTAAATTCTTATTTAATCTAATTAAAATATATGCTTAAAGCATCTATATCCTAAAATGAAATATACTATTAGTTATAATGTAATATATAATATATCTCTAAGGTAACAAAAATCCTTATTAATATATTCAAATAAGTGGTAACTTTTATATTTCCCCCAATATAAGAGCGCGGACCTCACATTAGGGATATTATTACGACTATCTGGATCGTATCTACTACCTTACGAGGAAGAAAATTCACCATGGATACTGTTCTGACAACTTGTCAGGGTTATTTAACCGACGATTCATTTTGTAATAATGAAACCTGTATTGTGTACGGAGTGAACTGTATATCCTGTGTTCCCCGAGGAATGGCCCTAGACTTAGCCAAGAAATATTCTCATGCTGATGCTTATAATGTTCGCCGACCCTTGTACAGTCTTAAGAGATGTATCCCTGAAGATCGTCCAGTACCAGGAACAATTCATATCTCTAAAGGAGAAAATCTTCCGTATATTGTTGCTATAGCCACACAATACGGTATTGGATTACCTATAGAAAGTAATAACATTGCTCAGGGAATTATAGAAAACTCAAAAGACAGAAACATGCTCTCTGGATTAAACGAAGATACATCCATTAATCGTCTCGTCTACTTCAAGAATGGTATGAAAGATTTATTTAACTTTATCAAGGGCTCTCCTCAAATTATGAGAGTTATAATACCAACAGGAATTGGGATTACATGTGTTCGAAGAGATAAAGTTTGGGAAAATACTTATCTTCCTGTTATTGAAGATATGTATAAACAGTTAAAACCCTACGGAGTGGAAGTTAAATTACTGTTTAACGAGGAGATTATGCAGAGGAAGAGCAAGTAACACTTGGCAACCTTTTGTGTGCGCAGTGTTTCTACGCGCAGCCTAAAGATGTATATATGCTTCCCCCGGAGTGATCTCTTACGGTGTCCTCCTCTTCTTGGATGTCAGAATCTACTTCAAGCTTGGATATTCAAGGCTATGGAGATCAAGACTATTATTGGAGACTTTGCCTCCCTGTCCGTCTACAATAATCACGACTGTTTATTGTACGATCTTGATGCTACGAGTGTACAAATGTGTAAAATTGTGCAAGGATTGTGGGATCGTTACCCATATGCGAGATTACATCGTGAAAACTTTCCTTACAAAAACAGGGCTGTTGTATCTTATCGCAGTAACCCTGGCAGTATACATATTGGAGAACCACCTGAATTTAACAACAGGATGGATGAAGATCTCCATCTACCCCTTATTATTGGTTTAGTGACTCAGTTTGCTAGTAGACCTGCAACTTTACCAGCATATGAAAATCCTCCGTGTGAAGTACGAAGTTTAGATGAACATTTTTACGATGGACTTGAAAAAGATACAGAATATCAGAGATGGCGCTGGTTTGAAAATGCTCTGAAGGAAGCCCTTGTTTTCATTCTTAAAAGATGTGTTAAGAGAATTATTATTCCATATGGGTTTGGCATGTCAAGTTATTTGGACAACTGCGCAGTATGGGAAAGTAAATATTTGCCTATACTTGAGAAAATAGGACAAAAACTACGAAAACGAGGTATTGTACTCTTCATAGTACGTCCCGAAAACATCGTTCCTCCTCAGTCATCCACCCACGGCATCTTTGAAAATAAGATTCCATACATTGCTGTTCTTCAAAATGGACCCACAACTAATGCTACTGATGCTGCTAGGACACCTGAAGATGATGCTACGCCTGCTACCGCTGATGCTAGTTCACCTTCTATCAACACTAAGTTGTCTGATACAATTAATTCAACACCTGTTAATGTTACTACGTCTGTTGATACTAATGTTACAATGTGTGTTAGTAGTAGTTTTACAAATTTAGAAGAGAAGATGGATTGGGAATAATAATGTCTGTAAATAATTTATACTTTGTACATTTTTACAAATTAAATACATTGTACATTTTTTACACATTAAATAACAAAATAGAAACTCGTGTGTTTATTTTCTCCCTTTTTTAATGTCTAAATGTCAACTCTACTTTTCTGAGTATATAGGAAGAGGTACGAAACTTTTTCTGTCTTACTTCAAGATGGATTGTTCTATGTACATGCAAGTGAAGCTTAAGCGTTTGAATAAGTGTATTATAGATGCTGATTTTACTAGTGATGAAATTCTAAAACCTGGAGACTGTCTTGTCTACGATTCTCATAATTTATCTGGTGGATTTGCACAACTGTTATGGGAAAAATATCCTTACAGTAAAGTTTCCGAGTGTGAAGTGATACAGAATAATATAACTCCTGGTGGTATAGTACTTGCTTTATCTCCAGAACCAGAAATAAAACCTCATATTATAGGACTTCAATACAGTAGCTCTAATGAAGATCTAGGATTACAGAAAGATATTATTAAACGTTGGAGTTTTAAATCTGCAATAAGACAAATTTGTTGTCAGGCAAGAAATAATAATTTAATCCAGCGTATAATTATTCCATATGGTATTGGGTTTAATGACGGAATAGGATGGAGTAAAGAAGAACAAGAAGAATGGGAGACACACTATTTTCCAGGACTAGCCCATTTAGCTTATGTTTTAAAGAATAATAAAAAAGAATTATTAATGGTTCGTATACCTCTTGGAGAAGATGTTACGGGGACTGGGAGAGAGAAGAAACAAGTAGAGGGTGGATCTAATAAACGGAAGAGAATGTCATAGTTAAAACTAGTAGATCTAAAATAATACATATAACTAATTTGGAAACTACAGCTAAGAGAGAGGGGCGGAGCGTAACAATCTCCGATGTGATAAGCTAGGTCGGGATATATCTTGCCATAAACTCCCCATCTCGGTCCAACAGTGAGAAGACATACTCGGATCGATGGCTGCTGTATACAGTAAGTGCTTATTGTATGATGTACTTACAGTACTCGTTATATTTGTTGTGATATAATTTTGCTTATTATTGAATATCATTTAGTTTTGAAATATTATGATTATTTAATAGTCCCTGTGTTAAATATTGTATTTTTCTTTGTTTAAAGATTTACCACATGTGATGGATGTGAAGAGTCTACCAGGGTTTGGAAGCATGCCTGATCTTGTGTCAGAAACTATATGGCAAAGTCCAGCTTCGACTGTTTTGTGGAAGAATATGCCCCTGGCGGAAAAACAGACTTATAAAGTGATGACACATACTGATAAATGTACGCATGAGAACATTGTTCCAGCTCTAGCAAAGTTTATTAGCAAAAGTGAAAATGTTTTAATGATACTGATTGGTCGTGATTTTATAAAGTTGAAAGAAGAACTTCCATTGATAAAATGTGACATAGTCTTATTTAGCTTAAAAGAGAGTGTTACAGATGTACTCAAGAAACATGAGAATTGTCAAGTGTTGTTGCTGACGAAAATTCCTAGTAAGGCCGAGATGAAGAAAATTTCTTTGTTATTTAAAGGCGATAAAATAATTTGCACTTTTAGACCTAAACCCCGTTTTAAATACATATTTCCAGAATTTGAAGAAGTGCCTATAGGATGTAACTTAAAGGATAAATTTTTTATAAGAAAATTTGTGGATGAAATTGGTTCTCCAAATGCTGCAAACTGGTTTATTAATAAGTTGAGTTCTGAAGAACGAGAAGTGTATACTATAATGAGCCAGGATGAACTGCAACAGCAGGTAAATAGTAAGACTGTGAAAGAGCTTAGTATTATTCACCCTAAAACGGAAGAAGATGAACATTGGAGTTTAATTGATCATATGGAGGAGAGCTTTCCATCTTTTCCGTTAAATTTAATAAAGATGAGACCAGAAATAGGATATCATACCCCCCAAAAGATAGAAATAGAGGCAGTGATGAGATTTATAGGACAGGATCCTGTACTTGGTGTTTTCTCTGGTATGGCCTTTATTGAAAATCTTATTAGGATAAGACATACTAATGTGGTACGAGCTACAGATAATTACTCGAATATGGGTGAGAGTAAGTGGATGGAGGTTGAACAAATGGATGCTGTAGAAGCAGTTAGGACTTATTGTAATGCCAGAGAAGTACTTCTAATGTCCTGGCCTGAATTGATTTGTGATGATAATGTTTATAGCGATGCTTTCTATGTTTTAAAGGAATTTAAGGGACAAAAACTAATCTATTTTGGGGAAGGGGAAGGGGGATGCTGTGCATGTGATGGATTTTTTAACTTGCTGGATAGTGAGTTTCATTGTGTGAAATCAAATACATGTTTTACTTATAATTCTTTTATAAATTCAAATGTTTATTTCTATATAAGACTGTAGTGTTTATGATTTCTTGAATACCTGCATAACTACTAAGAACACTTGTATATGATTTTCTTTAACAGTTATGATTTCTTGAACACTTGTATAACTACTATGAATAACTGTATATGATTTTCTTGAACACTTGTATATGATTGCTTCTTGAACACTTATGATTTTCTTGAACACTTGTATAACTACTAAGAATAACTGTATGCGTTAAATGTTGTAATAAACTTAATGTCTCTTCTAAATAAGATTTCTTTATCCTTAATAGAATAATTTGCTTATTACATTGGAGGACTGAAACAAGTACTTAATTATGAAACAGAATAATGACATGATGTAGTCAGTTTAACGGAAATATTGAATACAATGACTTGAAAAGTTTTCCTTTGACTAATGAAGGTGTATGTTTAATAAAACTGAGTTACGAAAACAATGCCTTAAGATGCTACTGTAAGTAATGACTTAGTGCACAAGCAAGTATCTTTAATTGTACGAAGATGTCTTAGAATGATTTATATTGACCTTATTTGAAAATGGATAACTGCTAAATGCTCAGTAGTAACTTACTGTGAATTAGTAATGTTACTGTTGTTGTTGTTGTCGTTGTTAATAACGATGATCTACTTACTTACTTACTAAAATGACAGAAACAACTAGTTTTGAGAATTAGTACAGGGCTGATTAGAGAATATGTAGTGGACTGTAATGAACGGGTAAGAACATGTAGTGGAGGGATGGAGGAAAATTGTAAGAAAGGGTTGAAAGTTGGGATGTGTAAAGGATTGAGAGATTGTAAGGGATGGTATCAAGATGTGCGGAAAACATGCTACAACATGTAAAGTAGAAATAGCGTAGTGAGTTGGGCGGTGAACAAGCTAGGACTTGTAATGGATGGAAGGAGTTGGGTATATTTACATATGACTCATGTTTAAATAAGATATGGGACACAGTAATACACGCTACAACATGTAAAGTAGACAGCGTAGTAAGATGCGAGGCGAACATGCTGAGACATGTAAAGGAATGAGAGAGAGATTGTAAGGGTTGGTACCAAGATGAGCGGAAAACATGCTATAACATGTAGAGTAGAAATAGCGTAGTGAGTTGGGCGGTGAACAAGCTAGGACTTGTAATGGATGGAAAGAGTCGGGTATATTTACATATGACTCATGTTTAAATAAGATAGAGGAGACGGTAATAGTTGTTTAAGTCTTGTATAAAATGGGAAAGAACTAGAGAATATGTAAGACTAAGTACAGATCTGAACTTACAGAGAATATGCTATGAACGGGGAAAGAACGCAAATTAACAGCTACATTTAAATTTATGAGACTTGGATGAGATGGAGGAAGGTGGGAGGGGGTGAAAGATAATTAAACAGGTTGGGGTTATGTGTATACTCGGATAAGAGATAAGCTGGAGACGGACTTGATTGAATATATTTATGTCTGATGATCTAAGGCTAATGTCCAGATTAATTTTACTACGTTAGAAAATAAGGTGATCTTAAATCTCAGGGTGATTTAGTTGGAAAATAAAGAACTTGCACAAATGAACTAAGCTGGGGCACGAGAGTTGAAACTTGATAACTGAACTGGTTTTTATTTACTAAGTCTGAAAATGTAGTTGGGTGTTTAAATCTCAGGGGGATTTGGATTGATAGTAATGAATTTACAGGAGTGAACTTGGACAGAGGACAAGAGCTAGAGTTTTATAATTGTTTTCATCATATTTACTATGTCTGAAATACAGAGGGTAAAAATTTCGGGGAAATTGATGGTTTATTTACAAAGACTTGAGGGTGGAAGAGGGTGGGGGACGAGAGCTGGAGCTCAGTAACTGACTTGATCTTATTTACTAACTTTGAAGTATGTCTGCTTTTAATTTTAGGGAAATTGATGGGTTATTTACAAAGATATGAAAGAGAACTAAGGCGGGGACGAGAGCTGGAGCTCGATAACTGACTTGATTTTATTTACTAACTTTGAAGTATGTCTGCTTTAAATTTTAGGGAAATTGATGGGTTATTTACAAAGATACGAAGGAGAACTAAGGCGGGGACGAGAGCTGGAGCTCGATAACTGACTTGATTTTATTTACGGTGTCTGAAATACAGAGGGTAAAAATTTCAGGGAAATTGGACTGTTACTAACGATCTTGTATAAAACGAAATAAGGTGGGGGACAAGCGCTGGAGCTTGATAACTGTTTTGATCTTATTTACGGAGTCTGAAATACAGAGGGTAAAAATTTCAGGGAAATTGGACTGTTACTAACGAAGATACGAGAGAGAGCTAAGGCGGAGGACAAGCGCTGGAGCTTGGTAACTAAATTACTGTATTGAACTACGTTTGAAATATGATTATTTTTAAATTTTAGAGAGATTGGAATGATAGTATTCATTATACGACAGGGGACTAAGGTGGGGGAACGTGAGCTAGAACTTGCTTACTAACGCGATTTATTTGTGTAAAAACTGACTTGCTTAATGAAAAGGAGAAAACACACGATGTTGGAAAATAGTTGAACTGAACTGAATGAAAGGAGAGAGAGAGAGAGAGGAGGGACGGTCCAGATATTATGAAGAAGATAAGATAAGATAAGAGCCGACTGGCTGGCCGGGCGTAAGGTAAATAAAGGTGACGCGAGAGATTGCGAGGTAAGGGGGGAGGGAGGGGGGTGTGATGTACGAAACCCTGAAAACCCTGGCCCGCACAGGTGATTTTCTAAATTTATATGAATAACTAAGGCTTACATAGACGATTTTGTAAGTTGAAAACATGTAAAACATGTCCGTAGAGTTCTCCTGGAAGCCCTAAAGAGCTACATACGTTACTTGAATTTGTCCCATAAGGCCTTAACAAACTTCTATGTCTCGGAAATTATTTTTCTCATAAGAACTTTAACAAACTCGTATGACATTATTTTTCATTATAAGAATTCCCTAATTCCAAATCTGTGACTCCCCAAATTCACCTGAAAACCCTGGCAGTCCAGGAGCCCTTTTTTTCCCAGATCTCTTAACAAACTTCTATGACATTATTTTCATCATAAGAACGCTTAACAAACCTCTAAAATCTCGGAAATTACTCACTCATAAGAAATCCTTAATCCCAAATCTGTGACTCCCCAAATTCGCCTGAAAACCCCAAAGCGCTACACACGATATTTTGAATTTCTCCCATAAGACCTTAACAAACTTCTAAGTCTCGGAAATTATTTTCATCATAAGAATTCCATACTTCTAAAATCTCGGAAATTACTCACTCATAAGAAATCCTTAATCCCAAATCTGTGACTCCCCAAATTCGCCTGAAAACCCCAAAGCGCAACACACGATTTTTTGGACCTGAAAAAAAAATCGTCTGTGGCGCTTACATTCCACAGGGGTCCTCGGCCAGAAAAAAAAAATCGTCTGTGGCACTTACATTCCACAGGGGTCCTCCGCCCAAAAAAAAAAATCGTCTGTGGCACTTACACCCTACTACTCAAAATATGGCTCAAGGGTCGAATTTGGGATGCTTGGGATAATTTGAAAACTGCAGAGAGGGTTTGGGCAAAATGTGATCCATCGCCGCTTTCTGTAATTGGCATATTTTCGGTATGAAAAGTCGTAATTTCGAACTGCGAATACATGCAGAAACCCAAAATTTAGCTCCAAAATAATTCTCAAGGTTCGAATTTGGGATGCTTGGGATATTTTGAAACTTGCAGGGAAGGATTAGGCAAAATGTGATCCATCGCCGCTCTCAGTAATTGGCATATTATCAGTATAAAAAGTCGTAATTTCAAACTGCGAATACGTGCAGAGAGCCAGAATTTGGCTCCAAAATATGGCTCAAGCGTCGAATTTGGGATGTTTGCTATATTTTGAAAACTGCAGGGGGGGTTTGGGCAAAATGTGACCTATTGCTGCTCTCAATAATTGACATATTTTCGGTAAAAAATGTCGTAATTTCAAACTGCGAATATGTGCAGAGAGCCAGAATTTGGCTTCAAAATATGGCTCAAGGATCGAATTTGGGATGCTTGGGATAATTTGAAAACTGCAGAGAAGGTTTGGGCAAAATGTGATCCATCGCCGCTCTCAGTAATTGGCATGTTTTCAGTATAAAAAGTCGTAATTTCAAACTGCGAATACATGCAGAGAGCCAGAATTTGGCTCAAAAAATGGCTCAAGCGACGAATTTAGGATGTTTGCTATATTTTGAAAACTGCAGGGAGGGTTTGGGCAAAATGTGATCCATCGCCGCTCTCAGTAGTTGGCATATTTTCGGAATAAAAAGTCGTAATTTCAAACTGCGAATACGTGCAGAGACCAGAATTTGGCTCCAAAATATGGCTCAAGCTTCGAATTTGGGATGTTTGCTATATTTTGAAAACTACAGGAGGCGTTTGGACAAAATGTGATCCATCGCTGCTCTCAGTAATTGGCATATTTCCGGTAAAAAATGTCGTAATTTCAAACTGCGAATATGTGAAGAGAGCCAGAATTTGGCTTCAAAATATGGCTCAAGGGTCGAATTTGGGATGCTTGGGATAATTTGAAAACTGCAGTAGGCGTTTGGACGAAATGTTATCCATCGCTGCTCTTTGTAATTGGTATATTTTCGGTAAAAAATGTCGTAATTTCAAACTGCGAATATGTGAAGAGAGCCAGAATTTGGCTCCAAAATATGGCTCAAAGGTCGAATTTGGCATGTTTGGGATATTTTGCAAACTGCAGGGGGGTTTGGGCAAAATGTGACCCATCGCTTCTTTCAGTAATTGGCATATTTTCATGCGTCAAATTTGGGATGTTTGGGATAAAAAGACGTAATTTCAAACTGCGAATACGTGCAGAGAGCCAGAATTTGGCTCCAAAATAATCCTCAATGGCCGAATTTGGGATGATTGGGATATTTTGAAAACTGCAAGGAAGGGGTTTGGGCAAAATGTGACCTATCACTGCTCTCAGTAATTGACATTTTATCGGTATAAAAATTCGTAATTTCAAACTGCGAATAAGTGCAGAGAGCCACAATTTGGCTCGAAAATTTGGCTCAAGGTTTGAATTTGGGATGTTTGGGATATTTTGAAAACTGCAGGGGGGTTTGGGCAAAATGTGACCCATCGCCGCTCTCAGTAATCGGCATATTTTCGGTATAAAATGAAGTAATTTCAAACTGCAAATACGTGCAGAGAGCCCGAATTCGACTTCAGAATATGGCTCAAGGGTCGAATTTTGGATGCTTGGGATTTTTTGAAATCTGAATGGTGGGTTTGGGGAAAATGTGATCTATCGTCGCATGCAGTAATTGGTATATTTTCGGTATAAAAAGTCGTTTTTCAAACTGCGAATACGTGCAGAAAGCCAGAATTCGGCTATAAAATATGGCTCAAGGGTCGAATTTGGGATGTTTGCTATATTTTAAAAACTGCAGGTAGGGTTTGGGCAAAATGTGATCCATCGCTGCTCTCAGTAAATGGAATATTTTCGATATAAAAAGACATATTTTCAAACTGCGAATACGTGCAGAGAGCCCGAATTTGGCTTCAAAATATGGCTCAAGGGTCGAATTTGGTATGTTTGCGATGTTTTGAAAACTGCAAGGGGGGGGGGGGGTAAAATGTGACCTATCGCTGCTCTCAGTAATTGATATATTTTCGGTATAATATGTCATAATTTCAATTTGCGAATATGTGCAGAAAGCCAGAATTTGGCTCCAAAATATGGCTCAAGGGTCGAATTTGGGATGGTTGGGATAATTTGAAAACTGCAGAGAGGGTTTCGTCAAAATGTGATCCATCGCTGCTTTCAGTAATTGGCATATTTTCGGTATAAAAAGTCGTAATTTCAAACAAAGAATACATGCAGAAGGCCTAAATTTGGCTCCAAAATATGGCTAAAGGATTGAATTTCGGATGTTTGGGATATTTTGCAAACTTCCGGGGGGTTTGGGCTAAATATGACCCATCGCTGTTTCAGTAATTGGCTTATTTTCAAGCGTCAAATTTGGGATGTTTGGGATAAAAAGTCGTAATTTCAAACTGCGAATACGTGCAGAGAGCCCGAATTTGGCTCCAAAATATGGCTCAAGCGTCGAATTTGGAATGTTTGGAATATTTTGAAAACTGCAGGGAGTGTTTGAGCAAAATGTGATCCATCGCGGCTTTCAGTAATTGTCATGTTTTCGGTATAAAAAGTCATAATTTCAAACTGCGAATACGTTCAGAGAGCCAGAATTTAGCTCCAAAATAATTCTCATTGGTCGAATTTGGGATGTTTGGGATATTTCGAAAACTGCAGGGAAGGTTTGGGAAAATTGTGATCCATCTCCGATCTCAATAATTGGCATATTTTCGGTATAAAAAGTCGTAATTTCAAACTGCGAATACGTGCTGAGAGCCAGTATTTGGCTCCAAATTATATCTCAAGCGTTGAATTTGGGATGTTTGGGATATTTTGGAAACTGCAGGGAGGGTTTGGGCAAAATGTGATCCGTCGCTTTATTCAGAAATTGGCATATTTTCGGTATAAAAGTCGTAATTTCAACAAGCCAATACGTGCAGAGAACCCGAATTTGGCTCAAAAATATGGCTCAAGCGTCGAATTTGTGATGTTTAGGATATTTTGAAAACTGCAGGGAGGGTTTGGGCAAAATGTTATCCATCGCCGCTTTCAGTAATTGGCATATTTTCGGTATGAAAAGTCGTAATTTCAAACTGCGAATACGTGTAGAGAGTCAGAATTTGGCTCCAAAATAAGGCTCAAGGTTCGAATTTATGACGTTTGGGATATGCTCTCAGTAATTAATATATTTTCGGTATAAAAAGTCGTAATTTCAAACTGCGAATACATGCAGAAAGCCAAACGTTGGCTCCAAAATATGGCTCAAGGGTCGAATTGGGGATGTTTGGGATATTTTAAAAACTGCAAAGATGGCCTGGGCAAAATGTGATCCATCGCCGAACTCAGTAATTGGCATATTTTCGGTATAAAATTAAATAATTACAAGCTGCGAACACGTGCCGTGACTTCGAATTTGGCTCCAAAATATGGCTCAAGCGTCGAATTTGGGATGTTTGGGATATTTTGAAAACTGCAGGGAGGGTTTGGGCAAAATGTGATCAATCGCCGCTTTCAGTAATTGTCATGTTTTCGTTATAAAAAGTCGTAATTTCAAACTGCGAATACGTTTTGAGAGCCAGAATTTAGCTTCAAAATAATTCTCAAGGGTCGAATTTGGGATGTTTGGGATATTTCGAAAACTGCAGGGAAGGTTTGGGCTAAATGTGATCCATCGCCGCTCTCAGTAATTGGCATATTTTTGGTATAAAAATTCGTAATTTCAAACTGCGAATGTGAAGAGAGCGACAATTTGGCTCCAAAATTTGGCTCAAGGGTTGAATTTGGGATGTTTGTGCGGGGTGGTTTGGGCAAAATGTGACCCATCGCCGCTCTCAGTAATTGGCATATTTTTGGTATAAAAAGTAGAAATTTCAAAATGCGAATATGTTCAGAGATCCACAATTTGGCTCCAAAATTTGGCTAAAGGGTTGAATTTGGGATGTTTATGCGGGTGGGTTTGGGCAAAATGTGACAGATCGCCGATCTCAGTAATTGGCATATTTTCGGTATAAAATGACGTAATTTCAAACTGCGAATACGTGCAGAGAGCCCGAATTTCGCTCCAAAATATGGCTCAAGCGCCGAATTTGTGATGTTTGGGATATTTTGAAAACTGCAGGAGCGGGGGGTTTGGGCGAAATGTGACCCATCAATGCTTTCAGTAATTGACATATTTTCGGTATAAAATGTCGTAATTTCAACCTGCGAATATGTGCAGAGAGCCAGAATTTGGCTCCAAAAATTGGCTCAAGCGTCGAATTTGGGATGTTTGGGATATTTTGAAAACTACAGGAAGGGTTTGGGCAAAGTGTGATCCATCGTTGCTTTCAGTAATTGGCATATTTTCAGTATAAAAAGTCGTAATTTCAAACTGCGAATACGTGCAGAGAGTCAGAATTTGGCTCCAAAATAGGGCTCAAGGTTCGAATTTATGATGTTTGGGATATGCTCTCAGTAATTAATATATTTTCGGTATAAAATGTCGTAATTTCAAACTGCGAATACGTGCAGAGAGCCAGAATTTCGCTCCAAAATATCGCTCAAGCGTTGAATTTGTGATGTTTGGGATAATAATGAAACTGCAGGGAGGGTTTGGGGAAAATGTGATCCATCGCCGCTTTCAGTAATTGTCATGTTTTCGGTATAAAACTCGTAATTTCAAACTGCGAATACGTTTTGAGAGCCAGAATTTAGCTCCAAAATAATTCTCAAGGGTCGAATTTGGGATGTTTGGGATATTTCGAAAACTGCAGGGAAGGTTTGGGCAAAATGTGATCCATCGCCGCTCACAGTAATTGGCATATTTTTGGTATAAAAAGTCGTAATTTCAAACTGCGAATGTGCAGAGAGCCACAATTTGGCTCCAAAATTTGGCTCAAGGGTTGAATTTGGGATGTTAGTGCTGGGTGTTTTGGGCAAAATGTGACCCATCGCCGCTCTCAGTAATTGGCATATTTTCGGTATAAAATGGCGTAATTTCAAACTGCGAATACGTGCAGAGAGCCCGAATTTGGCTCCAAAATATGGCTCAAGCGCCGAATTTGTGATGTTTGGGATATTTTGAAAACTGCAGGGGGGGGGGGGTTTGGGCAAAATGTGACCCATCAATGCTTTTAGTAATTTACATATTTTTGGTATAAAATGTCGTAATTTCAACCTGCGAATATGTGCAGAGAGCCAGAATTTGGCTCCAAAATATGGCTCAAGCGTCGAATTTGGGATCTTTGGGATATTTTGAAAACTGCAGGGAGGGTTTGGGCAAAATGTGATCCATCGCCGCTTTCAGTAATTGTCATGTTTTCGTTATAAAAAGTCGTAATTTCAAACTGCGAATACGTTTTGAGAGCCAGAATTTAGCTCCAAAATAATTCTCAAGGGTCGAATTTGGGATGCTTGGGATATTTCGAAAACTGCAGGGAAGGTTTGGGCAAAATGTGATCCATCGCCGCTCTCAGTAATTGGCATATTTTTGGTATAAAAAGTAAAAATTTCAAAATGCGAATATGTGCAGAGATCCACAATTTGGCTCCAAAATTTGGCTCAAGGGTTGAATTTGGGATGTTTGTGCGGGGGGGGGGGGGGGGGGGGGTTGGGCAAAATGTGACCCATCGCCGCTCTCAGTAATCGGCATATTTTCGGTATAAAATTACGTAATTTCAAACTGCGAATACGAGCAGAGAGCCCGAATTTGGCTCCAAAATATGGCTCAAGCGACGAATTTGTGATGTGTGGAATATTTTTAAAACTGCAGGGGGGGGGGGGGTTGGGCGAAATGTGACCCATCAATGCTTTCAGTAATTGACATATTTTCGGTATAAAATGTCGTAATTTCAAACTACGAATATGTGCAGAGAGCCAGAATTTGGCTTCAATATATGGCTCAAGCGTCGAATTTAGGATGTTTGGGATATTTTGAAAACTGCAGGAAGGGTTTGGGCAAAGTGTGATCCATCGTTGCTTTCAGTAATTGGCATATTTTCAGTCTAAAAAGTCGTAATTTCAAACTGCGAATACGTGCAGAGAGTCAGAATTTGGCTCCAAAATAAGGCTCAAAGATCGAATTTATGATATTTGGGATATGCTCTCAGTAATTAATATATTTTCGGTATAAAAAGTCGTAATTTCAAACTGAAAATACGTGCAGAGAGCCAGAATTTCGCTCCAAAATATCGCTCAAGCGTTGAATTTGTGATGTTTGGGATAATAATGAAATTGCAGGGAGGGTTTGGGCAAAATGTGATCCATCGCCGCTTTCAGTAATTGTCATGTTTTCGGTATAAAACTCGTAATTTCAAACTGCGAATACGTTTTGAGAGCCAGAATTTAGCGTCAAAATAATTCTCAAGGGTCGAATTTGGGATGTTTGGGATATTTCGAAAACTGCAGGGAAGGTTTGGGCAAAATGTGATCCATCGCCGCTCTCAGTAATTGGCATATTTTTGGTATAAAAAGTCGTAATTTCAAACTGCGAATGTGCAGAGAGCCACAATTTGGCTCCAAAATTTGGCTCAAGGGTTGAATTTGGGCTGTTTGTGCGGGGTGGTTTGGGCAAAATGTGACCCATCGCCGCTCTCAGTAATTGGCATATTTTCGGTATAAAATGACATAATTTCAAACTGCGAATACGTGCAGAGCCCGAATTTGGCTCCAAAATATGGCTCAAGCGCCGAATTTGGGATTTTTGGGATATTTTGAAAACTGCAGGGGGGGGGGGGGCGAAATGTGACCCATCAATGCTCTCAGTAATTGACATATTTTCGGTATAAAATGTCGTGATTTCAACCTGCGAATATGTGCAGAGAGCCAGAATTTGGCTCCAAAATATGGCTGAAGCGTCGAATTTGGGATGTTTGGGATATTTTTGAAAACTGAAATTTTCCTTATTCTCATATCAGATATAGACAAAAATACAAGTCACAGCTTCGTATCATCCTTTGCAGATGACACAAAAATCAGTATGAAAATTACCTCGGCTGAGGACATTGAAAAACTTCAAGATGATATTAATAAAGTTTTCGACTGGGCATCAGAAAATAACATGATGTTTAACAGTGATAAATTCCAGGTACTCAGGTACGGTAAAAATGAGGACCTTAAACATAATACAGAGTACAAAACACAATCAAATGTACCCATAGTAGGAAAACAGCATGTAAAGGATTTGGGAATAATAATGTCTGATGACCTAACGTTTAAGGAGCATAACCAAGCAAATATTGCGACAGCCAGAAAAATGATAGGATGGATTACGAGAACTTTCAAATCCAGGGATCCCATCACAATGGTTGTACTCTTCAAGTCACTTGTGTTGTCCCGTCTTGAGTACTGTTCAGTACTCACTTCCCCCTTCAGAGCAGGAGAGATTGCTGAAATAGAGGGAATACAGAGAACATATACGGCACGCATAGATGCAATAAAGCACCTAAATTATTGGGATCGTCTCAAAGCCCTCCAAATGTACTCACTAGAAAGAAGACGAGAGAGATATCAAATAATATACACCTGGAAGATACTGGAGGGCCAAGTACCAAATCTACACAATAAAATAACAACGTACTGGAGTAAACGATATGAAAGAAAATGTAGAATAGAACCAGTGAAGAGCAGAGGTGCCATAGGCACAATCAGAGAACACTGTATAAACATCAGAGGTCCGCGGTTGTTCAACGTCCTCCCGGCAAGCATAAGAAATATTGCCGGAACAACCGTGGACATTTTCAAGAGGAAACTAGATTTATTCCTCCAAGGAGTGCCGGACCAACCGGGTTGTGGTGGGTATGTGGGCCTGCGGGCCGCTCCAAGCAACAGCCTGGTGGACCAAACTCTCACAAGTCAAGCCTGGCCTCGGGCCGGGCTTGGGGAGTAGAAGAACTCCCAGAACCCCATCAACCAGGTAAGGGTTTGGGCAAAGTGTGATCCTTCGTTGCTTTCAGTAATTGGCATATTTTCAGTATAAAAGGTCGTAATTTAAAACTGCGAATACGTGCAGAGAGTCAGAATTTGGCTCCAAAATAAGGCTCATGGTTCGAATTTATGATGTTTGGGATATGCTCTCAGTAATTAATATATTTTCGGTATAAAAAGTCGTAATTTCAAACTGCGAATACGTGCAGAGAGCCAGAATTTGGCTCCAAAATATGGCTCTAGCGTTGAATTTGTGATGTTTGGGATAATTTGGAAACTGCAGGGAGGGTTTGGGCAAATTGTGATCCATTGCCGCTCTCAGTAAATGGCATATTTTCGGTATAAAAACACGTAATTTCAAACTGCGAATATGTGCAGAAAGCCAGAATATGGCTACAAAAATATAGCTCAAGGGTCGAATTTGGGATGCTTGGGATTTTTTGAAAACTGAATGGTGGGTTTGGACAAAATGTGATCTATCGTCGCTTTCAGTAATTGGCATACTTTCGGAATAAAAAGTCGTTTTTCAAACTGCGAATACGTGCAGAGAGCCAGAATTTAGCTCCAAAATAATTCTCAAGGGTCGAATTTGGGATGTTTGGGATATTTTGAAAACTACAGGGATGGTTTGGGCAAAATGTGATCCATCGCCGCTCTCAGTAATTGGCATATTTTCGGTATAAAAAGTCGTAATTTCAAACTTCGATTACGTGCAGAGAGCTAGAATTAGGCTCCAAAATATGGCTCAAGCGTTGAATTTGGGATGTTTGGGATATTTTGGAAACTGCATTGAGGGTTTGGACAAAATGTGATCCATCGCCGTTTTCAGTAATTGAAATATTTTCGGTATAAAAAGTCGTAATTTCAAACTGCGAATAAGTGCAGAGAGCCAGAATTTGGCTCCAAAATATGGCTCAAGCGTCGAATTTGGGATGCTTGGGATAATTTGAAAACTGCAGGGGGGGTTTGGGCAAAATGTGACCTATTGCTCCTCTCAGTAATTGACATATTTTCCGTATAAAATGTCGTAATTTCAAACTGCGAATATGTGCAGAGAGCCAGAATTTGGCTCCAAAATATGGCTCAAGGGTCGAATTTGGGATGCTTGGGATAATTTGAAAACTGCAGAGAGGGTTTGGGCAAAATGTGATCCATCGCCACTTTCAGTAATTGGCATATTTTCGGTATAAAAAGTCGTAATTTCAAAAGGCGAATACATGCAGAAAGCCAAAATTTGGCTCCAAAATATTGTTCAAGGGTCGAATTTGGGATGTTTGGGATATTTTGAAAACTGCAGGGAGGGCTTGGGCAAAATGTAATCCATCGCCGCACTCAGTAATTGGCATATTTTCGATATAAAATGTCATAATTTGAAACTGCTAATACGTGCAGAGAGCCCGAATTTGGCTCCAAAATATGGCTCAAGCGTCGAATTTGGGATGTTTGGGATATATTAAAAACTGCAGGGAGGGTTTAAGCAAAATGTGATCCATTGCCGCTTTCAGTAATTGTCATGTTTTCGTTATAAAATGTCGTAATTTCAAACAGCGAATACGTGCAGAGAGCTAGAATTTGGCTCCAAAATATAGCTCATGGGTCGGATTTGGGATGTTTGGGATATTTTCCAAACTGCCGGGGAATTTGGGCAGAATCTGACCCATCGCTGCTTTCAGTAATTGGCTTATTTTCAAGCGTCAAATTTGGAATGTTTGGGATAAAAAGTCGTATTATCAAACTGCGAATACGTGCAGAGAGCCAGAATTTAGCTCCAAAATAATTCTTAAGGGTCGAATTTGGGATGTTTGGGATATTTTGAAAACTACAGGAATGGATTGGGCAAAATGTGATCCATCGCCGCTCTCAGTAATTGGCATATTTTCAGTATAAAAAGTCGTAATTTCAAACTGCGAATACGTGCAGAGAGCCATAATTTGGCTCCAAAATATGGCTCAAGCGTCGAATTTGGGATGTTTGCTATATTTTGAAAACTGCATGGGGGGTTTGGGCAAAATGTGACCTATTGCTGCTCTCAATAATTGACATATTTTCGGTAAAAAATGTCGTAATTTCAAACTGCGAATATGTGCAGAGAGCCAGAATTTGGCTCCAAAATATGGCTCAAGGGTCGAATTAGGGATGCTTGGGATAATTTGAAAACTGCAGGGGAGGGTTTGGGCATAATGTGATCCATCGCTGCTCTCAGTAAATGGCATATTTTCGGTATAAAGAGACGTAATTTCAAACTGCGAATACGTGCAGAGAGCCCGAATTTGGCTTCAAAATATGGCTCAAGCGTCGAATTTGAGATGTTTGCTATATTTTGAAAACTGCAGGAGGCGTTTGGACAAAATGTGATCCATCGCTGCTCTCAGTAATTGGCATATTTTCGGGAAAAAATGTCGTAATTTCAAACTGCGAATATGTGAAGAGAGCCAGAATTTGGCTTCAAAATATGGCTCAAGGGTCGAATTTGGGATGCTTGGGATAATTTGAAAACTGCAGAGAGGGTTTGGGTAAAATGTGATCCATCGCTCTTTCAGTAATTGGCATATTTTCGGTATGAAAAGTCGTAATTTCAAACTGCTAATACGTGCAGAGAGCCAGAATTTGGCTCCAATATATGGCTCAAGCGTTGAATTTGAGATGTTTGGGAAATTTTGGAAACTGCAGGGAGGGTTTGGGCAAAACGTGATCCTTTGCCGCTTTTAGTAATTGGCATATTTTCGGTATAAAAATTCGTAATTTCAAACTGCGAATACGAGCAGAGAGCCCGAATTCGGCACGAAAATATAGCTCAAGCGTTGAATTTGGGTTGTTTGTGATATTTTGAAAACTGCAGGGAGGGTTTGGGCAAAATGTTATCCATCGCCGCTTTCTGTAATTGTCATGATTTCGGTATAAAAAGTCGTAATTTCAAACAGCGAATAAGCGCAGAAAGCCAGAATTTGGGTTTGAAATTATTTCAAAAAAATTATTTCAAAAATTCCCCCCCCCCCCCTGCAGTTTTGAAAATATCCCAAACATCCCAAATTCGAACCTTGAGCCATATATTGAAGCCAAATTCGGGTTCTCTGCACGTATTCGCTGTTTTAAATTACGTCTTTTTATACCGAAAATATGCCATTTACTGAGTGCGGCGTTGGATCACATTTTGCCCAAACCCTCCCTGCAGTTTTTAAAATAAAGCAAAACATCCCAAATTCGACCCTTGAGCGATATTTTATAGCCGAATTCAGGCTTTCTGCTCGTATTCGTAGTTTGAAAAACGACTTTTTATACCGAAAATATGCCAATTACTGAAAGCGACGATAGATCACATTTTCCCCAAACCCACCATTCAGTTTTCAAAAAATCCCAAGCATCCAAAATTTGACCCATGAGCCATATTTTGGAGCCAAATTCGGGCTCTCTGCACGTATTCGCAGTTTGAAATTACGTCATTTTATACCGAAAATATGCCGATTACTGTGAGCAGCGATGAGTCACATTTTGCCCAAACCCCCCCTGTAGTTTTCAAAATATCCCAAACATCCAAAATTCAACCCTTGAGCCAAATTTTGGAGCCAAATTGTGGCTCTCTGCACATATTCGCAGTTTGAAATTACGACTTCTTATACCGATAATATGTCAATTACTGAGAGCAGCGATAGGTCACATTTTGCCCAAACCCCTTCCTTGCAGTTTTCAAAATATCCCAATCATCCCAAATTCGACCATTGAGAATTATTTTGGAACCAAATTCTGGCTCTCTGCACGTATTCGCAGTTTGAAATTATGAATTTTTATCCCAAACATCCCAAATTTGACGCCTGAAAATATGCTAATTACTGAAAGAAGCGATCGGTCACATTTTGCCCAAACCCCCCTGCAGTTTCCAAAATATCCAAAACATCCCAAATTCAACTCTTGAGCCATAAATTGGAGCCAAATTCTGGCTCTCTGCGCGTATTCGCAGTTTGAAATTACGACTTTTTATACCGAAAATATGTCAATTAATGAGAGCGGCGATGGATCACATTTTGCCCAAACCTTCCCTGCAGTTTTCGAAATATCCCAAACATCCCAAATTCGACCCTTGAGAATTATTTTTGTGCTAAATTCTGGCTCTCTGAACGTATTCGCAGTTTGAAATTACGAATTTTTATACGGAAAACATGACAATTACTGAAAGCGGCGATGGATCACATTTTGCCCAAACCCTCCCTGCAGTTTTCAAAATATCCCAAACATCCCAATCTCGACGCTTGAGCCATATTTTTTTAGCCAAATTCGGTGTCTCTGCACGTGTTCGCAGTTTGAAATTATTTCATTTTATACCGAAAACATGTCAATTACTGAGTTCGGCGATGGATCACATTTTGCCCAGGCTCTCCCTGCAGTTTTCAAAATATCCCAAACATCCCCAATTCGACCCTTTAGCCATATTTTGGAGCCAAATTTTGGCTTTCTGCATGTATTCGCAGTTTGAAATTACGACTTTTCATACCGAAAATATGCCAATTATTGAAAGCGGCGATGGATCACATTTTGCCCAAACCCTCTCTGCAGTTTTCAAATTATTCCAAGCATCCCGAATTCGACCCTTGAGTCATATTTTGGAGCCAAATTCTAGCTCTCTTCACATATTCGCAGTTTGAAATTACGACATTTTTTACCGAAAATATGCCAATTACTGAGAGCAGCGATGGATCACATTTTGTCCAATCGCCTCCTGCAGTTTTCAAAATATAGCAAACATCCCAAATTCGACGCTTGAGCCATATTTTGGAGCCAAATTCTAGCTCTCTGCAAGTATTCGCAGTTTGAAATTACGACATTTTATACCGAAAATATGCCAATTACTGAGAGCCGCGATGGATCACATTTTGCCCAAACCATCCCTGTAGTTTTCAAAATATCTCAAACATCCCAAATTCGACCCTTGAAAATTATTTTGGAGCTAAATTCTGGCTCTCTGCACGTATTCGCGGTTTATAATTACGACTTTTTATCCCAAACATCCCAAATTTGACGCTTGAAAATAAGCCAATTACTGAAAGCAGCGATGGGTCACTTTTTGCCCAAACCCCCCGGAAGTTTGCAAAATATCCCAAACATCCCAAATTCGACCCATGAGCTATATTTTGGAGCCAAATTCTGGCTCTCTGCACGTATTCGCTGTTTGAAATTACGACATTTTAAAACGAAAACATGACAATTACTGAAAGCGGCAAAGGATCACATTTTGCCCAAACCCTCCCTGCAGTTTTCAATATATCCCAAACATCCCAAATTCGAAGCTTTAGCCATATTTTGTAGCCAAATGCGGGCACTTTGCACGTATTAACAGTTTAAAATTGTGACATTTTATACCGAAAAATATGCCGATTACTGAGTGCGGCGATGGATCACATTTTGCCCAAGCCCTCCCTGCAGTTTTCAAAATATCCCAAACATCCCAAATTCAACCCTTTAGCCATATTTTAGAGCCAAATTTTGGCTTTCTGCACGTATTCGTTGTTTGAAATTACGACTTTTTATACCGAAAATATGCCAATTTCTGAAAGCAGCGATGGATCACATTTTGACGAAACCCTCTCTGCAGTTTTCAAATTATCCCAAACATCCCAAATTCGACCCTTGAGCCATATTTTGGAGCCAAATTCTGGCTCTCTGCACATATTGGCAGTTTGAAATTACGACATTTTATACCGAAAATATATCAATTACTGAGAGCAGCGTTAGGTCACATTTTGCCCAACCCCCCCCCCCCCCTGCAGTTTTGAAAATATCCCAAACATCCCAAATTCGAACCTTGAGCCATATTTTGAAGCCAAATTCGGGTTCTCTGCACGTATTCGCAGTTTGAAATTACGTCTTTTTATACCGAAAATATGCCATTTACTGAGAGCGGCGTTGGATCACATTTTGCCCAAACCCTCCCTGCAGTTTTTAAAATATAGCAAACATCCCAAATTCGACCCTTGATCCATATTTTATAGGTGAATTCTGGCTTTCTGCTCGTATTCGCAGTTTGAAAAACGACTTTTTATACCGGAAATATGCCAGTTACTGAAAGCGACGATAGATCACATTTTCCCCAAACCCACCATTCAGTTATCAAAAAATCCCAAGCATCCAAAATTCGACCTTTGAGCCATATTTTGGAGCCAAATTCGGGCTCTCTGCACGTATTCGCAGTTCGAAATTACGTCATTTTATACCGAAAATATGCCGATTACTGAGAGCGGAGATGAGTCACATTTTGCCCAAACCCCCCTGCAGTTTTCAAAATATCTTAAACATCCAAAATTCAATCCTTGAGCTAAATTTTGGAGCCAAATTGTGGCTCTCTGCACGTATTCGCAGTTTGAAATTACGACTTTTTATACCGAAAATATGTCAATTAATGAGAGCGGCGATGGATCACATTTTGCCCAAACCTTCCCTGCAGTTTTCTAAATATCCCAAACATCCTAAATTCGAACCTTGAGCCAAATTTTGGAGCCAAATTGTGGCTCTCTGCACATATTCGCAGTTTGAAATTACGACTTTTTATACCGATAATATGTCAATTACTGAGAGCAGCGATAGGTCACATTTTGCCTAACCCTTTCCTTGCAGTTTTCAAAATATCACAATCATCCCAAATTCGACCATTGAGAACTATTTTGGTGCCAAATTCTGGCTCTCTGCACTTATTCGCAGTTTGAAATTATGACTTTTATCCCAAACATCCCAAATTTGACGCTTGAAAATATGCTAATTACTGAAAGAAGCGATGGGTCACATTTTGCCCAAACCCACCTGCAGTTTGCAATATATCCCAAACATGCCAAATTCGACCCTTGAGCCATATTTTCGAGCCCAATTCTGGCTCTCTGCGCTTATTCGCTGTTTGAAATTACGACTTTTTATACCGAAAACACGACAATTACTGAAAGCGGCGATGGATAACATTTTGCCCAAACCCTCCCTGCATTTTTCAAAATATCCCAAACATCCCAAATTCGACGCTTGAGCCATATTTTCGAGGCAAATTCGGGCTCTCTGCACGTATTCGCAGTTTAAAATTACGAATTTTTATACCGAAAATATGCCAATTACTAAAATCGGCAATGCATCACGTTTTGCCCAAACCCTCCCGCCAGTTTCCAAAATTTCCCAAACATCCCTAATTCAACGCTTGAGCCATATTTTAGAGCCAAATTCTGGCTCTCTGCACTTATTCGCAGTTTGAAATTAGGACTTTTTATACCGAAAATATGCCAATTAATGAGATCGGCGATGGATCACATTTTTCCTAAACCTTCCCTGCAGTTTTCGAAATATCCCAAACATCCCAAATTCGACCCATGAGAATTATTTTAGAGCTAAATTCTGGCTCTCTGAACGTATTCGCAGTTTGAAATTACGATTTTTTATACCGAAAACATGACAATTACTGAAAGCGGCGATGGATCACATTTTGCCCAAACTCTCACTGCAGGTTTTCAAAAGATCCCAAACATCCTAAATTCGACGCTTGAGCCATATTTTGGAACCAAATTCGGGCTCGCTGCACGTATTCGCAGTCTGAAATTAAGTTTTTTTATACAGAAACAATGCCAATTACTGAGAGCGGCGATGGGTCACATTTTTCCCAAACCCTTCCTACATTTTTTTAAATATCCCAAGCATCCCTAATTCGACCCTTGTGCCATATTTTGGAGCCAAATTCTGGCTCTCTGCACATATTCGCAGGTTGAAATTACGACATTTTATACCGAAAATATGTTAATTACTGAGAGCTGCGATTGGTCACATTTTGCCCAAACCCCCCTTCCCCCCCTGCACGTTTAAAAATATCCCAAACATCCCAAATTCGACCCTTGAGCCATATTTTGGTGCTAAATTCTGGCTCTCTGCACGTTTTCGCAGTTTGAAATTACGAATTTATACTGAAAATATGCCAATTACGGAAAGCGGCGATGGATCACATTATGCCCAAACCCTCCCTGCAGTTTTCAAAATATCCCAAACATCCCAAATTCGACCCTTGAGCCATATTTTGGTGCCAAATTCTGGCTCTCTGCACATATTCGCAGTTTGAAATTACGACATTTTATATCGAAAATATGCCAATTACTGAAAGCGACGATAGATCAAATTTTGCCAAAACCCACCATTCAGTTTTCAAAAAATCCCAAGCATCCAAAATTCGACCCTTGAGCCATATTTTTGAGCCAAATTCGGGCTCTCAGCACATATTCGCAGTTTGAAATTACGTCATTTTATACCGAAAATATGCCGATTACTGAGAGCGGCAATGGGTCATATTTTGCCCAAACCCCCCTGCACTTTTCAAAATATCCCAAACATCCCAAATTCAACCCTTGAGCCAAATTTTGGAGCCAAATTGTGGTTATCATCACATATTCGCAGTTTGAAATTACGACTTTTATATCGATAATATGTCAATTACTGAGAGCAGCGATAGGTCACACTTTGCCCAAACCCTTTCCTTGCAGTTTTCAAAATATCCCAATCATAATATTCATTGAATATTATGTTGGAGCCAAATTCTGGCTCTCTGCACGTATTCGCTGTTTGAAATTACGACTTTTTATCCCAAACATCCCAAATTTGACGCTTGAAAATATGCCAATTACTGAAAGAAGCGATGGGTCACATTTTGAACAAACGCACCCTGCAGTTTGCAAAATATCCCAAACATGCCAAATTCGACCTTTGAGCCATATTTTGGAGCCAAATTCTGGCTTTCTGCGCTTATTCGCTGTATGAAATTACGACTTTTTATACCAAAAACATGACAATTATTGAAAGCGGCGATGGATCATATTTTGCCCCAACCCTCCCTTCAGTTTTCAAAATATCCCAAACATCTCTGCACGTGTTCGCAGTTTGAAATTATTTCATTTTAGACCGAAAATATGCCAATTACTGAGTGCGGCGATGGATCACATTTTGCCCAGGCAATCCCTGCAGTTTTCAAAATATCCCAAACATCCCCAATACGACCCTTGAGCCATATTTTAGAGCCAAATTTTGGCTTTCTGCATGTATTCGCAGTTTGAAATTACGACTTTTCATACCGAAAATATGCCAATTACTGAAAGCGGCGATGAGTCACATTTTGCCCAAACCCTCTCTGCAGTTTTGAAATTATCCCAAGCATCCCAAATTCGACCCTTGAGCCATATTTTGAAGCCAAATTCTGGCTCTCTTCACATATTCGCAGTTTGAAATTACGACATTTTTTTACCGAAAATATGCCAATTACTGAGAGCAGCAATGGATCACATTTCGTCCAAACGCCCACTGCTGTTTTCAAATTTTCCCAAGCATCCCAAATTCGACCCTTGAGCCATATTTTGAAGCCAAATTCTCGCTCTCTACACATATTCGCAGTTTGAAATTACGACCTTTTTTACCGAAAATATATCAATTACTGAGAGCAGCGATGGATCACATTTTGTCCAAACGCCGACTGCAGTTTTCAAAATATAGCTAACATCCCAAATTTGAAGCTTGAGCCATATTTTGTAGCCAAATGCGGGCTCTCTGCACGGATTCGCAGTTTGAAATTACGTCTTTTTATACCGAAAATATGCAATTTACTGAGAGCGGCGATGGATCACATTTTGCCCATACACTCCCTGCAGTTTTCAAAATGTAGCAAACATCCCAAATTCGACGCTTGAGTCATTTTTTGGAGCCAAATTCTGGCTCTCTGCATGTATTCGCAGTTTGAAATTACGACTTTTTATACTGAAAATATGCCAATTACTGAGAGCGGCGATGGATCACATTTTGCCCAAACCATTCCTGTAATTTTCAAAATATCCCAAACATCCCAAATTCGACCCTTAAGAATTATTTTGGAGCTAAATTCTGTCTCTCTGCACGTATTCGCAGTTTGAAATTTACGACTTTTTATCCCAAACATTCCAAATTTGACCCTTGAAAATAAGCCAATTACTGAAAGCAGCGATGGGTCACATTTTGCCCAAACCCCCCGGCAGTTTGCAAAATATCCCAAACATCCCAAATTCGACCGATGAGCTATATTTTAAAGCCAAATTCTGGCTATCTGCACGTATTCGCTGTTTGAAATTACGACATTTTATAACGAAAACATGACAATTTCTGAAAGCGGCAATGGATCACATTTTGCCTAAACCCCCCTGTAGTTTTTAATATATCCCAAACATCCCAATTTCGACGCTTGAGCCATATTTTGGAGCCAAATTCGGGCTCTCTGCACGTATTAGCAGTTTGAAATTATGACATTTTATATCGAAAATATGCCAATTACTGAGTGCGGCGATGAATTACATTTTGCCCAAGCCCTCCCTGCAGTTTTCAAAATAACCCAAACATCCCAAATTCGACCCTTGAGCCATATTTTGGAGCCAAATTTTGGCTTTCTGCATGTATTCGCCGTTTGAAATTACGACTTTTTATACCGAAAATATGCCAATTACTGAAAGCAGCGATGGATCACATTTGGACGAAACCCTCTCTGCAGTTTTCAAATTATCCCAAACATCCCAAATTCGAACCTTGAGCCATATTTTGGAGCCAAATTCTGGCTTTCTGAACATATTCGCAGTTTGAAATTACGACATTTTATACCGAAAATATGCCAATTACTGAGAGCGGCGATGGATCACATTTTGCCCAAACCTTCCCTGCAATTTTCAAAATATCCTAAACATCCCAAATTCGAACCTTGAGAATTTTTTTGGAGCTAAATTCTGGCTCTCTGCATTTATCCCCAGTTTGAAATTACGACTTTTATACCGAAAATATGTCAATTACTGAAAGCGGCGATGGATCACATTTTGCCCAAACCTTCCCTGCAATTTTCAAAATATCCCAAACATCCCAAATTCGAACTTTGAGAATTATTTTGGAGCTAA
Source organism: Procambarus clarkii (assembly GCF_040958095.1). Lineage (NCBI taxonomy): Eukaryota > Metazoa > Arthropoda > Malacostraca > Decapoda > Cambaridae > Procambarus > Procambarus clarkii. The sequence continues at coordinate 31,370,110 of NC_091198.1, forward strand.
ATTCTGGCTCTCTGCGCGTATTCGCAGTTTGAAATTACGAATTTTCATCTCAAACATCCCAAATTTGATGCTGGAAAATATGCCAATTACTGAAAGCAGCGATGTGTCACATTTTGCCCAAACCCTCCGGCAGTTTGCAAAATATCCCAAACATCCCAAATTCGACCTTTGAGCCATATTTTGGAGCCAAAATCTGGCTTTCTGCGCGTATTCGCAGTTTGAAATTGCGACTTTTTATACCGAAAACATGACAATTACTGAAAACGGCGATGGATCACATTTTGCCCAAACTCTCACTGCAGTTTTCAAAATATCCCAAACATTCCAAATTTGACGCTTGAGCCATATTTTGGACCCAAATTCGGGCTCTCTGCACGTATTCGCAGTCTGAAATTACGTCTTTTTATAACGAAAAAATGCCAATTACTGAGAGCGGCGATGGGTCACATTTTTCCCAAACCCTTCCTTCAGTTTTCAAAATATCCGAAGCATCCTTTATTCGACCCTTGAGCCATATTTTGGAGCCCAATTCTGGCTCTCTGCACATATTCGTAGGTTGAAATTACGACATTTTATACCGAAAATAAGTTAATTACTGAGAGCAGCGATGGGTCACATTTTGCCCAAACACCCCCCCCCCCCCCTGCACGTTTTAAAATATCCCAAACATCCCAAATTCGACCCTGGAGCCTTATTTTGGGGTCAAATTCTGGCTCTCTGCACGTATTCGCAGTTTGAAATTACGACTTTTTATACTGAAATCATGCCAATTACGGAAAGCGGCGATGGATCACATTATGCCCAAACCCTCCCTGCAGTTTTAAAAATATCCCAAACTGTCCCAAATTCGACCCTCTAGCCATATTTTCTAGCTGAATTCTGGCTTTCTGCACGTATTCTTAGTTTGGAAACGACTTTTTATACCGAAAATATGCAAATTGCTGAGAGCGACGATAGATCACATTTTGCCCAAACCCACCATTCAGTTTTCAAAAAATCCCAAGCATCCCGAATTCGACCCTTGAGCCATATTTTGGAGCCAAATTCTAGCTCTCTGTATATATTTGAAGGTTGAAATTATTACATTTTATACCGAAAATATGTCAATTACTGAAAGCAGCGATGGGTCACATTTCGCTCAACCCCCCCCCCCCTGCAGTTTTCAAAATATCCCAAATATCCCAAATTCGATGCTTGAGCCATATTTCGAAGCCAAATTCGGGCTCTCTGCACGTATTCGCAGTTTGAAATTACGTCATTTTATACCGAAAATATGCCAATTACTGAGAGCGGCGATGGGTCACATTTTGCCCAAACCCCCCTGCAGTTTTCAAAATATCCCAAACATCCCAAATCCAACCCTTGAGCCAAATTTTGGAGCCAAATTGTGGCTCTCTGCACATATTCGCAGTTTGAAATTATGACTTTTTATACCGATAATATGTCAATTACTGTGAGCGGCGATAGGTCACATTTTGCCCAAACCTCTTCGTTGCAGTTTTCAAAATATCCCAATCATCCCAAATTCGACCATAGAGAATTATTTTGGAGCCAAATTCTGGCTCTCTGCACGTATTCGCAGTTTGAAATTACGACTTTTTATCCCAAACATCCAAAATTTGACGCTTGAAAATATGCCAATTTTTGAGAGCGGCGATGGGTCATATTTTGGCTCGAAAATGGATAACATTTTGCCCAAACCCTCCGTGCAGTTTCCAAAATTAAGCCTCTGCATCCCTCTCTTGAACCTCTGCATCACTCTCAAGAGCCTCTGCATCCCTCTCTTGTGCCTCTGCATCCCTCACTTGAGCCTCTGCATCCCTCTCTTGAGCCCCTGCATCCCTCTCTTGAGCCTCTGCAACACTCTCTTGAGCCTCTGCATCCCTCTCTTAAGCCTCTGCATCACTCTCTTAAGCCTCTGCGTCACTCTCGTAAGCCTCTGCATCACTCTCTTGAGCCTCTGCATCCCTCCCTTGAGCCTCTGTATCACTCTCTTGAGCCTCTGCATCACTCTCTTGAGCCTCTATATCACTCTCTTGAGCCTCTATATCACTCTCTTGAGCCTCTGCATCCCTCTCTTAAGCCTCTGCATCACTCTCTTGAGCCTCTGCATCACTCTTCTGAGCCTCTGCATCACTCTCTTGAGCCTCTGCATCCCTCTCTTAAGCCTCTGCAACACTCTCTTCAGCCTCTGCATCACTCTCATAAGCCTCTGCACCCCTCTCTTGATCATCTGCATCACTCTCTTATGCCTCTGCATCACTCTCTTGATCCTCTGCATAACTCTCTTTATCCTCTGCATCCCGCTCTTGAGCTCTGCAACACTCTTAAGCCTCTGAATCCCTCTCTTGAGGTCTCTGCATCACTCTCTCGAGCCTCTGCATCACTCTCTTGATCCTCTGCATCACCCTCTTGAGCCTCTGCATCCCTCTTTTGAGCCTCTGCATCAATCTTTAGAGCCTCTGCTTCACTCTCTTCATCCTCTGCATCACTCTCTTAAGTCTCTGCTTCCCTCTCTTGATCCTCTGCATCACTCTCTTGAGCATCTGCATCACTCTCTTGATCCTCTGCATCACTCTCTTGAGCCTCTGCATAACTCTCTTGAGCCTCCACATCACTCTCTTGAGCCTCTGCATCACTCTCTTCAGCCTCTGCATCACTCTCTGGAGCCTCTACATCACTCTCTTGAGCCTCTGCATCCCTCTCTTAAGCCTCTGCAACACTCCCTTCAGCCTCTGCATCACTCTCTTAAGGCTCTGCATCCCTCTCTTGATCCACTGCATCACTCTCTTAAGCCTCTGCATCACTCTCTTCAGCTTCTGCATCACACTCTAGAGCCTCTGCATCACTCTCTTGATCCTCTGCATCACTCTCTTAAGCCTCTGCATCACTCTCTTGAGGTCTCTGCATCACTCTCTTAAGCCTCTGAATCCCTCTCTTGAGCCTCTGCATCACTCTCTCGAGCCTCTGCATCACTCTCTTGATCCTCTGCATCACTCTCTTCAGCCTCTGCATCACTCTCTTAAGCCTCTGCATCACACTCTAGAGCCTCTGCATCCCTCTCTTCAGCTTCTGCATCACTCTCTTAAGCCTTTGCTTCCCTCTCTTGATCCTCTGCATCACTCTCATGAGCCTTCATGCACAATGCATGAAAACGCAATAAATATTGCTTAAAACGCAATATTATGCGAAATTCTGAGATTTATAGGCTAAATTACATTTTGCGAGACAACATGAAGTAGTATCAAAATATAAGTCAATTCGAACATATTTACCTAAAATTACTCTACATGAAAAACGTGAAAAAACTAAAAATACCAAATTTGACGATTTTTACATCAAATCATATAGCGAGGTTGCGTATTATTTCGATCATTAAAAAGGCATATGATAACGTTGTTTCCAATTCAAATGATAAAAATCAATGTGTTTTCTTTAGAATTAACTAAAATGTTCCTGAATTTCCGTTTATATTACTGTAGGAAGAGGTACTCGCAAAATCGCTTTAAACCGGCTGAAACGTAAAAATATGCAATGAAGCAGAAAATCTTTCCTAATCAATACCTAGCTCATTATTTTAACGAGGTACAAATAGTTGATTGTAAATAAAGTACTTAAGGGTAATTTGCAATTAATTATGTGTTTGCATCATATTTATCGTATTTTTAATGCTTTAATGACAACAAACCAAAAATGCTTAAAATCGTTGAAAAACGGCAAATAATTTCCTAAATCGTTGATATTTCGTTTAAGTCTTATAAAGGAAAAAAGGATGATAAACGTGAAAATATTGCTAAATTTTATTGTTATTAGTACAAATAAAATACAAGAAAACTTGCTTAAAAACGCAATATTATGCTAAATTCTTAGATTTTTAGGCTAAATCACATTTCGCGAGAAAACATGAAGTTGTATCAAAATATTAGTAAATTCGAATATTACTACCTTAAATGTTTTCATGTTGTCACATGAAAACGTGAAAAAAAGTCACAACATTACCAATTACGTGGATTTTTGCTTCAAATCATTAAGCAATGTTTCGTGTTATTTTGATCATATGATACGGCGTTTTCCAACTCAAATGATAAAAAATCAAAGTCTTTTCATTAGAATTAACTAAAATGTTAATGAATTTCCGTTTATATTACTGAGAGAAAAGCAATTCGTTAAACTGCTCTAATCCGGCTGAAACGTCGAAATATGCAATAACAACAGAAAATCTCTCCTAATCAATATCTGACTCACTATTTTAACGAGGTACAAATAGTTGATTGAAAATCAAGTATTTAAGGGTAATTTGCAATTCATTACGTGTTTGCGTCATATTTATCGTAAATTTAATGAATTAAAGGCAATAAACCGAAAATGGTTGAAAACGTGGAAAAACGGCCAAATATTGCCTAAATCGTGGATGATATCTCATAAAGGACACAAGGATGAAAAACCTCAAAGTATTGCTAAATTCGCTGATTTTATGTACAAGGCACAATGAGAGAAAACTTGCTTAAAAACGCAATATTATGTGTAATTCTGTGATTTGTTGGCCAAATCACAAATAGAGAGACAACATGAAGTAGTATCAAAATAATAGTAATTTCGAACATTTTTGCCTAAAATCACCCTAAATGAAAAACGTGAAAAAAGTCACTATAATACCAAATTTAAGGATTTTTACTTCAAATCATAAAGCAAGGTTGCGTATTATTTTCATAATTAAAAAGGCATATGAAAACGATGTTTTCAATTCAAATGATAAAAATCAATGTGTTCTCTTTAGAATTAACTAAAATGTTCCTGAATTTCCGTTTATATTGCTGAAAGAAGAGGTTATCTTGAGATGATTTCGGGGTTTTAGTGTCCCCGCGGTCCGGTCCTCGACCAGGCCTCCACCCCCAGGAAGCAGCCCGTGACAGCTGACTAACTCCCAGGTACCTATTTACTGCTAGGTAACAGGGGCATTCAGGGTGAAAGAAACTTTGCACATTGTTTCTGCCTCGTGCGGGAATCGAACCCGCGCCACAGAATTACGAGTCCTGCGCGCTATCCACCAGGCTACGAGGCCCCTGGTTACTCATAAACTGCTTTACTCATACTCATAAAACTCATGGTACTCATAAACTCAGCTTTACTCATAAAACTGCTTTACTCCGGCTGAAACGTCGAAATATGCAATAAAAACAGAAAATCTCTCTTAATCAATATCTTACTCACTGTTTTAACGAGTTGATTGAAAATCTTGTATTTAAGGTAAATTTGCAATTATTTACGTGTTTGCATCATAACATAATTATGTGTTTGCATCATCTTACTCAGTATTTTAACGAGAAACAAATAGTTGATTGAAAATGAAGTATTTAAGGTTATTTTCTAATCAATTATGTGTTTTCATCATTTTTATCGTATATATAATGAATTATTAACAATAAACTGAAAATTCACAAAAACGTGGAAAGACGGCAAAATATTGCCTAATTCGATGGTATTTTGTTAAAATCACATAAAGGAAAAGGGGATGATAAACGTCAAAATATTACTAAATTCAATGATTTTTAGTATAAAACAAAACGCAAGAAAACTTGCTTAAAAATGCAATATTATGCGAAATTCTCAGATTTAAGGCCAAATCACATATCGTGAGAAAACATGAAGTATTATCGAAATATTGGTAAAAGCGAATATATTTACGTAAAGTGACACTACATGAAAAACGTGAAAAAAGTCGCTATATTACCAAATTTGAGGATTTTTACTTCAAATCATCAAGCGAGGTTTCGTATATTTTAGATTCTAGAAAAGACATAAAAATGTTGTTTCCAATACAAATGATGAAAATCAATGTGTTTTCATTACCTCACTTGAGGTAATCACATTACCTCACTTGGGGTAATTACCTCACTTTCATCCCTCACTTGAGCCTCTGCATCCTTCTCTTGAGCCTCTGCATCACCCCTCTTGAACTCCTGCATCCCTCTCATGAGCCTCTGCATTACTCACTTGAGCCTTTGCATCACTCTCTTAAGCCTCTGCATCCCTTTCTTGAGCCTCTGCGTCACTCTCAAGAGCCTCTGCATCCCTCTCTTGTGCTTCTGCTTCCCTCACTTAAGCCTCTGCATCCATCTCTTGAGCCCATGCATCCCACTCTTGAGCCTCTGCATCCCTCTCTTGAGCCTCTGCATCCCTCTCTTAAGCCTCTGCATCACTCTCTTAAGCCTCTGCATCACTCTCGTAAGCCTCCGAATCACTCTGTTGAGCCTCTGCATCACTCTTTTGAGCCTCTCCATCACTCTCTTGAGCCTCTGCATCCCTCTCATAAGCCTCTGCATCATTCTCTTCAGCCTCTGCATTATTCTCTTAAGCCTCTGCATCCCTCTCTTAAGCCTCTGCATCATTCTCTTCAGCCTCTGCATTATTCTCTTAAACCTCTGCATCATTCTCTTGATACTCTGCATCCCTCTCTTAAGCCTCTGCATCATTCTCTTGAGCCCCTGCATCATTCTCTTGAGCCTCTGCATCCCTCTCTTAAGCCTCAACATCATTCTCTTGTGCCTCTGCATCAATCTCTTGAACCTCTGCATCACTCGCTCAAGCCTCTGCATCTCTCTCTTCAGCCTCTGCATCACTCTCATGAGCCTCTGCATCACTCTCTTGAGCCTCTACATCCCACTCTTGAGCCTCTGCATGCCTCTCTTAAGCCTCTGCATCACTCTCTTGAGCCTTTGCATCACTCTCTTGAGCCTCTGCATCCCTCTCTTAAGCCTCTGCAACACTCTCTTCAGCCTCTGCATCACTCTCTTAAGCCTCTACATCCCTCTCTTGAGCCTCTGCATCCCTTACTTAAGCCTCTGCAACACTCTCTTCAGCCTCTGCATCAATCTCTTGAGCCTGTGCATCACTCTTTTGAGCCTCTGCATCCCTCTCTTAAGCCTCTGCAACACTCTCTTCAGCCTCTGCATCCCTCTCTTAAGCCTCTGCATCCTTCTCCTGAGCCTCTGAGTCACTCTCAAGAGCTTCTGCATCCCTCTCTTGTGCCTCTGCATCCCTCACTTGAGCCTCTGCATTCCTCTCTTGAGCCCCTGCATCCCTCTCTTGAGCCTCTGCATCCCTCGCTTGAGCCTCTGCATCCCTCTCTTAAGCCTCTGCATCACTCTCTTAAGCCTCTGCATCCCTCTCTTAAGCCTCTGCATCACTCTCTTAAGCCTCCGAATCACTCTCTTGAGCCTCTGTATCACTCACTTGAGCCCCTGCATCCCTCTCTAAAGCCTCTGCATCACTCTCTTGAGCCTCTGCATCACCCTCTTAAGCCTCTGCATTACTCTCTTGAGCCTCTGCATCCCTCTCCTAAGCCTCTGCCTCAGTCTCTTAGGCTTCTGCATCACTCTCTTGAGCCTCTGCATCCCTCTCTTGAGCCTCTGCATCACTCTCTTCAGCCTCTTCATCCCTCTCTTGAGCCTCTGTAACACTCTCTTCAGCGTCTGCATCACTCTCTTAAGCCTCTGAGTCCCTCTCTTGAGGCCTCAGCATAACTCTCTCGAGCCTCTGCATCACTCTCTTGATTCTCTGCATCACTCTCGTAAGCCTCTGAATCACTCTCTTGAGCCTCTGCATCCCTCTCCTAAGCCTCTGCATCCCTCTCTTAAGCCTCTGCATCACTCTCCTGAGCCTCTGCATCACTCTCTAGAGCCTCTGCATCACTCTCTTCAGCCTCTGCATCACTGTCTTAAGCCTCTGCTTCCCTCTCTTGATCCTCTGCATCACTCTTTTGAGCCTCTGCATCACTCTCTTGATCGTCTGCATCACTCTCTTGAGCCTTTGCATCACTCTCGTGAGCCTCTCTATCACTCTCTTGAGACTCTGCATCACTCTCTTGAGCCTCTGCATCACTCTCTTAACCCACTGCATCCCTCTCTTGATTCTCTGCATCACTCTCTTGAGCCTCTGCATCATACTCTTGAGCCTCTGCATCCCTCTCTTAAGCCTCTACATCATTCTCTTGAGCCCTCTCTAGAGCCTCTGCATCACTCTCTTAAGCCTCTGCCTTTCTCTCTTGAGCCTCTGCATCACTCTCTTGAGCCCCTGCATCCCTCTCTCAAGCCTCTGCAACACTCTCTTGAGCCATAGCATCACCCTCTTAAGCCTCTGCATTACTATCATGAGCCTCTGCATCCCTCTCCTAAGCCTCTGCCTCACTCTCTTAAGCTTCTGCATCACTCTCTTGAGCCTCTGCATCCCTCTCTTGAGCCTCTGCATCACTCTCTTCAGCCTCTTCATCCCTCTCTTGAGCCTCTGTAACACTCTCTTCAGCCTCTGCATCACTCTCTTAAGCCTCTGAATCCCTCTCTTGAGGCATCAGCATAACTCTCTCGAGCCTCTGCATCAGTCTCTTGATTCTCTGCATCACTCTCGTAAGCCTCTGAATCACTCTCTTGAGCCTCTGCATCCCTCTCGTAAGCCTCTGCATCCCTCTCTTAAGCCTCTGCTTCACTCTCCTAAGCCTCTGCATCACTCTCTAGAGCCTCTGCATCACTCTCTTCAGCCTCTGCATCACTCTCTTAATTAGGCCTCTGCTTCCCTCTCTCGATCCTCTGCATCACTCTCTTGAGCCTCTGCATCACTCTCGTGATCGTCTGCATCACTCTCTTGAGCCTTTGCATCACTCTCTTGAGCCTCTCTATCACTCTCTTGAGCCTCTGCATCACTCTCTTGAGCCTCTGCATCACTCTCTTAACCCACTGCATCCCTCTCTTGATTCTCTGCATCACTCTCTTGAGCCTCTGCATCATACTCTTGAGCCTCTACATCCCTCTCTTAAGCCTCTACATCATTCTCTTGAGGCTTTGCATCACTCTCTTGAGCCTCTGCCTTTCTCTCTTGAGCCTCTGCATCACTCTCTTGAGCCTCTGCATCCCTCTCTGGAGCCTCAGCATCCCTCTCTTGAGCCTTTTGCAGCACTCTCTTGAGCCTCTGCATCATTCTCTTGAGCATCAGCATCCCTCTCTTAAGCCTCTGCATCAGTCTCTTGAGCCTCTGCATCCCTCTGTTAAGACTCTGCATTACTCTCTTGAGCCTCTGCATCCCTCTCTTGAGCCTCTGCATCACTCTCTTGAGTCTCTGCATCACTCTCTTGAGCCTCTGCATCACTCTATTAAACCTCTGCATCCCTCTCTTGATCCTCTGCATCACTCTCTTGAGCCTCTGCATCATTCTCTTGAGCCTCTACATCCTTCTCTTAAGCCTCTACATCATTCTCTTGAGCCCCTGCATTACTCTCTTGAGCCTCTGCATCACTCTCTTTAGCCTCTGCATCTCTCTCTTCAGCCTCTGCATCACTCTCTTGATCCTCTGCATCACTCTCTTCAGCCTCTGCATCTCTCTCTTAAGCCTCTGCAACACTCTCTTCAGCCTCTGCATCACTCTCTTAAGCCTCTGCATCCCTCTCTTGTGCCTCTGCATCCTCCCTTTAGCCTCTGCATCCCTTTCTTGAGCCTCTGCATCACTCTCCTGAACTCCTGCATCCCTCTCATGAGCCTCTGCATCCCTCTCCTGAGCCTTTGCATCACTCTCTTAAGCCTCTGCATCCCTCTTTTGAGCCTCTGCGTCACTCTCAAGAGCCTCTGCATCCCTCTCTTGTGCCTCTGCATCCCTCACTTAAGCCTCTGCATCGTTCTCTTGAGCCCCTGCATCCCTCTCTTGAGCCTCTGCATCCCTCGCTTGAGCCTCTGCATCACTCTTTTAAGCCTCTGCATCACTCTCGTATGCCTCTCAATCATTCTCATGAGCCTCTGCATCTCTCTCTTGAACTCCTGCATCCCTCTCATGAGCCTCTGCATCCCTCTTTTCAGCCTCTGCGTCACTCTCAAGAGCCTTTGCATCCCTCTCTTGTGCCTCTGCACCCCTCACTTGAGCCTCTGCATCCCTCTCCTGAGCCTCTGCATCCCCCTCTTGGGCCTCTTTATCCCTCTCTTGAGCCTCTGCATCATTCTCTTGAGCCTCTGCATCCCTCTCTTGAGCCTTTGCGTCACTCTCTTAAGCCTCTGCATTCCTCTCTTGAGCCTCTGCATCACTCTCAAGTGCCTCTGCATCTTTCTCTTGTGCCTCTGCATCCTCACTTTAGCCTCTGCATCCCTCTCTTGAGCCTCTGCATCCCTCTCTTGAGCCTGTTCATCCCTCTTTTGAGCCTCTGCATCCCTTCCTTGAGGCTCTGCATCACTCTCCTAAGCCTCTGCATCACTCTCGTAAGCCTCTGCATCACTCTCTTAAACCTCTGCATCACTCTCGTAAACCTCTGAATCACTCTCTTGAGCCTCTCTATCACTCTCTTGAGCCCCTGCATCCCTCTATTGAGCCTCTGCATCACTGTCTTGAGCCTCTGCATCACCCTCTTAAGCCTCTGCATCCCTCTTTTGAGCCTCATCATCCTTTTCTTAAGCCTCTGTATCCCTCTCTTGAGCCTCTGGATCACTCTCTTGTACCTCTGCATCCCTCTCTTGAGCCCCTGCATCCCTCTCATGAGCCCGTCACTGGAGACGGGAGACCTACCAGAAATATTGAAGACGGCGAATGTGGTCCCAATATACAAAAAGGGTGATAGGCAAGAGGCACTGAACTACAGGCCAGTGTCCTTAACTTGTAAACCATGCAAGGTGATGGAGAAGATCGTGAGAAAAAACCTGGTAGCACATCTGGAGAGAAGGGACTTCGTGACAAGTCGACAACATGGGTTCAGGTTAAGTTCAGGTAAATCTTGCCTGACTGGCTTAATAGAATTCTATGACCAGGTAACACAGATTAAGCAAGAAAGAGAGGGCTGGGCGGACTGCATTTTCTTGGATTGTCGGAAAGCCTCTGACACAGTACCGAATAAGAGGCTGGTACATAAGCTGGAGAGACAGGCAGGTGTAGCTGGTAAGGTGCTCCAGTGGATAAGGGAGTACCTAAGCAATAGGAAGCAGAGAGTTACGGTGAGGGGTGAGACCTCCGATTGGCGTGAAGTCACCAGTGGAGTCCCACAGGGCTCTGTACTCGGTCCTATCTTGTTTCTGATATATGTAAATGATCTCCCGGAGGGTATAGATTCATTTCTCTCAATGTTTGCGGACGATGCCAAAATTATGAGAAGGATTAAGACAGAAGAGGACTGTTTGAGGCTTCAAGAAGACCTAGACAAACTGCAGGAATGGTCGAACAAGTGGTTGTTAGAGTTTAACCCAACCAAATGTAATATAATGAAGATAGGTGCAGGGAGCAGGAGGCCAAATACAAGGTATTATCTGGGAGAGGAAATTCTTCAGGAGTCAGAGAAAGAAAAATACTTGGGAGTTGATATCACGCCAGACCTGTCTCCTGCAGCGCATATCAAGAGGATAACATCAGCGGCATATGCCAGGCTGGCCAACATACGAACGGCATTCATAAATTTGTGTAAAGAATCATTCAGAACTTTGTATACAACATATGTCAGGCCAATCCTGGAGTATGCAGCCCCAGCATGGAGTCCGTATCTAGTCAAGGATAAGACTAAACTGGAGAAGGTTCAAAGATTTGCCACCAGACTAGTACCCGAGCTGAGAGGTATGAGCTACGAGGAGAGACTACGGGAATTAAACCTCACTTCGCTGGAAGACAGAAGAGTTAGGGGGGACATGATCACCACATGCAAGATTCTCAAGGGAATTGATAGGGTAGATAAAGACAGACTATTTAACACAAGGGGCACACGCACAAGGGGACACAGGTGAAAACTGAGCGCCCAAATGAGCCACAGATATATTAGAAAGAACTTTTTTAGTGTCAGAGTGGTTGACAAATGGAATGCATTAGGAAGTGATGTGGTGGAGGCTGACTCCATACACAATTTCAAGTGTAGATATGATAAAGCCCAATAGGCTCAGGAATCTGTAGACCTGTTGATTGACGGTTGAGAGGCGGGACCAAAGACCCTGAGCTCAACCCCCGCAAGCACAACTAGGTGAGTACACACACACACACACACAGGACCGGGAGGCGGGACCAAAGAGCCAAAGCTCAAACCCCGCAAGCACAAATAGGTTAGTACACAGAGGCGGGACCAAAGAGCCAGAGCTCAACCCCTGCAAACAGAACCAGGTGAGAATACACACACACTAGTTGATAATGGACTGTTATGTGTTCGTATCCATGTGTACTATTGTCATGACCGACAGACACGTGAAGCTATATGTGTTAATGTGTACGTTAATTAAATATGTATGTATGTTATGTTATAAATATGTGTAATATGTATGTTAATTAAACTGACATGTGTACGGTAATTATCTGTATGTGTCCATTTTAAAGGTACATATTAGTGAATGTTTATTTATGTAAATTGATTGACATATGTACGTATGCGCGCGTTTAGTGTTACAGTAATTTATATGGTTAACATGTATACGTTTGAATGACATAGTTTCCCATTATTGTCACATTTTTTGTTACTGTTTCGCTGTTCACTCCCACACTCTCTGACCCCCGTCGACTAATTGTGCACACGTGTGTTTGTTCAAGGTACGGTAACCATTGGCTTTTTACCCAATAATTTGCAACTATTTGCAAACAAACATTTCTAAAGAACATCTATGTTTCTGATAAATATTCTTTTTCCTAACATACAAGTCAATCACACAGTACCTAACCTCAGTCAGAAACACTTTTCTTACTATCTCTCACAACGTCTTTTGCACATATATCCTATCTTAATAAATTTATAATTTAAATTCATAACTGGCAACCCTCTTCCAGCGCCTTAAAGGCCACCAAACATCATTCCTTTCCATTAACCTCTCCCAAATTATCTTTTGCACCAATACACACACTAGGGGGCTTTATAGCTGAGTGGACAGCGCTCTCGACTCGTAATACTAGGGTCAAAGTTCGATCCCCCGGTGATGGCGCAAACGAAAATCAGCAGAGTTTCATTCATTCTGAGGCTCCTCTTACCTAGCAGTACATAGGTACTTGGGCATTAGACACCTGTTACGGGCTGCTTTCTGGGTGTGTGTATCTTGAGGTTATCTTGAGATGATTTCGGGGCTTTTTAGTGTCCCGGCGGCCCGGTCCTCGACCAGGCCTCCACCCCCAGGAAACAGCCCGTGACTGCTGACTAACACCCAGATACCTATTTTACTGCTAGGTAACAGGGGCATAGGGTGAAAGAAACTCCGCCCATTGTTTCTCGCCGGCGCCTGGGATCGAACCCAGAACCAATGGATCACAAATCCAGCGTGCTGTCCGCTCGGCCGACCGGGTTCCTCTATGTGTGTATATGGAATTTTTTGTATTAGCTAGTAAAAATTGATTGATTCACAGTTGAGAGGCGGGCCGAAAGAGCAGAGCTCAACCATCGCAAGAACAACTAGGTGAACACAACTAGATAAATACTAACTAACCACGATCTCGTATAATCTACTACACACGCTACCACCTCCCCCCCCCCCACCTCCCCCCACTCCCTAAATCATTCTACCTAAGTCATTAAAAATATAAAACAAATCAATTAATATACCAAAAATACTAACTATAAATAAAGGAACCAAATTTTAAACATACAGCGACTCCAGCGTGGTCTAGTCGGAGGAGAACGTGTTCTCATCTGGATAGATTGCGATCGAGCCTGTCGGAACGGTTGTGTAACTGCAGGGCACAAATATTTGTGTGTCCCCTCCTGTAGCTGCCTCTGTTTGGACAGGTTCCCTGGATAGCTGGAATTGGCCTGGCCCTAGGAAAGTGGGGAAGGGATCCCGTTGGGCCCACGGATGGATACCTTGGATCCATAGACCTAGGGTAGGTCTAATCACCTGGGATTCGAACCCACGGTGGGAATAAGGGAGGGATACAAATGATTCCTGGAACCAAACCTCACATAAATCGGACACTCACACACACACACTCACACCCTTATCCGAACATTCACAGGGACACTCACACACATCCATAGACTGTGATAAGGGAGACCATCTGAGGGGACACAGATGGCCTCCTGAAACCACAGATGTAACCGGACACAATCATCCGGACACTCACAGGGACATCCACACTCACCCGGACACTCACACTGACACACATCCATAGACACAAACTGTGATAAGAGAGACCATCTGACGGGACACAGATGGCCTCCTGGACCCACAGGGTCCATATCCATACAGATCAATATTTAAATATACATATATATTTATATATGTAAAATTTTTAAAGAAAATACATATATATATATAGATATATATATATATATATATATATATATATATATATATATATATATATATATATATATATATATATACATATATATATATATATATTAGTATATTTTGGTAGCAGTCTTTCCTGTAGACATATATTATTAAATATGACCGAAAAAGTAAGATTAATAATTCTAACACGAATTTTCTCAATCTTTCGTACATTACGCTTCACTGTTGGAGGTAAATCAAAAACCTGAAGTAAGGTTTGTGATGTTGGAGGTAAATCAAAAATAAAAATGAATTTTGGAGAAGTGATTTTTGATTTACCTCCAACAGTGAAGCGTAATGTACGAAAGATTGAGAAAATTCGTGTTAGAATTATTAATCTTACTTTTTCGGTCATATTTAATAATATATATATATATATATATATATATATATATATATATATATATATATATATATATATATATATATATATATATATATATATATATATATATATATATATATATATATATATATATAAACAATAAGTAAATACATGACGAACTAAAAATCGAATCATAACAATTATTAAATGAATGAAAATATAATAAAAAAAATAAATTGAATAAAAAAAATAAAAAAAATGTCAATGACACATAAAGGAATAAAAATATTTTATTCATAATTATTATAATACAATATATATATATATATATATATATATATATATATATATATATATATATATAAATATATATATATATATATATATATATATATATATATATATATATATATATATATATATATATATATATATATATATATATATATATATATATATATATATATATATATATTGTTACGGTGCCCTCTCCTATCTCTTTTGTTGCCTGCTTTAAGACACCGTGCCTAGGACAAGGAACAACGCCTTGTGGAAGGGGCGAGTGTGGGAAAAATAGTGATTAGCTCAGCGCCCATCGATGAACCAGGATTGGGGCAGCTGAATCTCAGGGATTGGAACGGCGACGACACGAAGGCTCCACGACACCTGAGGACCTGTGGAACGTCCTGGATCGTCAAGGATCGACCCAAGGAAGCGTGGGAACCTCACACCATCGAGGGACAGGCGTCGTGAGCCAGGAAGGTAAGGTAGATCATTTTCCCTCCCATTACCCCTTGTGTGAGTAGGCTAGTTAGGCCACAATATTTGCTTATGTATGTGGCAACAGGACTTTAATACTTTAGTAGTAGAATAGGCTGCAAGGCAGCTTGTGTCCAGGACTGTCAGAGGGGACAGTGTGTATGGATGGCAGGACAGTGAAGAAGAGGTGCCGACGTGGTGAAGAGGCCCTCATGTGAGAGTGTGGGACTCCTGTCTTTCTGCCCAGTTGAAGGAGTGTTGGAGGTCGTGGAAGAAGAGGCTGACGATCTCCAGACTTAGTATCCATATTTCCATATTCATGTATTACTTGTGATTGTGTGTGTGTTCATGTAATTTGCATCAGTAAATTCGCACATTTTATCACTGTGTTTAAGTGTGCCTCCATTTATGATATTTCTCTATGAGCATATACGAAGGTTATCATAGTACCACCTAGGGAACACTACGTTCTCTATAGCAGTTCCTATTGCCTGGAGAGTGGTAGAGACAGCACAGACTTACATAAAAGTGTACCCTTAGCCATACGATCAGTATCGGTGTCTGAATGGTGGCAACTATTAACGTAGTGGCTAGAGAGAGGTAAAGCCACACAGACCTTCCTGGGAGTGTACCCTGGGCCGACAGTCTAGTAGCAGATCTATGGGAGTAGCAATCTTCTGGCTACAAACAATATATAATACACCCACTGAACTGCATTGCTGGGGTGCAGATATAATAACCCAGCTGGCGACCTTGTTAAGAAGAAGATAGAGAATACAGGCGGGAAAGGAGTTGCTGCAACCTTTTTGTCTGGCAGGCAAGACTCAGGGTGGTTATTGTTATTAGGTAAGCCTGAGTCTTCCTTCACTCCTCCACGGGTCTAGGCCGGAACTGTTAACAGCAGTTTCCCCGTGTTTGACTGGAGGGCTTCCAGGGTGAATCAGTGGCACCCCCTTTGTGGTGGAAGCAAAGACCTGCGGAGGTGGGCATTGTTGGTCCTCTCCTGTATGACCAAGGAGACTCCGGTGAATCCCGGGAGTCGGAGGGGCTGAGTATTCGGCCTTTTGAGCCCCTAGCTGCCGAGTGCTAGCAGAGCCCCGGCCCACCACCCCCCACGTGACAATATATATATATATATATATATATATATATATATATATATATATATATATATATATATATATATATATATATATATATATATATATTTACAAAAGGGAAGGGAGTACCACCTCTGGCTGGAAGAAGGGGGACCCATAGCCTCGGAGGAAACCACACATAACGCATTGGAGGGAATGTGGGTCCCCTCCAATACAGTTTCTGTGTGCTTTTCTCCTACCACCCCCTTCCCTTTTTTTTCCTTTATTGTGTATTTAAAGGTTACAAAACATACAAGACAAATGCCTAAAGGTTATGGATCTCTTGAAGCTCCTCCGCTTCTGGACAGGAACCGAGGACGCAGCAAGCATTTCCCCTCTGGATCGCCACACTGAGACGCTGAAACAAAAAACTGGAAGCTCTTGGGTCTCTGGTGACGTCAATGAGCTTGGAACCCAATTCCTTGAGAAATCCCAAGGCACTCTTGCCCCAGGGGCCATGTGTCTCAGACGCTATGGGAACAAAGAGGTATTGACCTTCCAGTCGCCTGTACTTGAGTGATTTAGCTGTTTCCCTGTAGTTGGCCGCCCCACCTGCTTGATCAGCTCCGAAGTGTACATAGATGTCAGCCAGGGTGGATACACATGTGTAGTCCCACACCAACTGTCTACCCTCCTTCCATGAGTATATGGTGATGCCATCAGGGCGAAGTGCGGGGTATATATATATATATATATATATATATATATATATATATATATATATATATATATATATATATATATATATATATATATATATATATATATATATATATATATATATATATGTCGTACCTAGTAGCCAGAACGCACTTTTCAGCCTACTATGCAAGGCCCGATTTGCCTAATAAGCCAAGTTTTCCTGAATTAATATATTTTCTCTAATTTTTTTCTTATGAAATGATAAAGATGCCCATTTCATTATGTATGAGGTCAATTTTTTTTATTGGAGTTAAAATTAACGTAGATATATGACCGAACCTAACCAACCCTACCTAACCTAACCTAACCTATCTTTATAGGTAAGGTTAGGTTAGGTAGCCGAAAAAGTTAGGTTAGGTTAGGTTAGGTAGGTTAGGTAGACGAAAAACAATTAATTCATGAAAACTTGGCTTACTAGGCAAATCGGGCCTTGCATAGTAGGCTGAGAAGTGCGTTCTGGCTATTAGGTACGACATATATATATATATATATATATATATATATATATATATATATATATATATATATATATATATATATATATATATATATATATATATATATATATATATATATATATATATATATATGGGAACAAGATTGAATGGTCCCCAAGCCAATATGCAATTGAAAACTCCACACCCCTGAAGAATTTGAACCCAGACAGCCAGGAGGGCTCTTCATCCCAAAGAGGGGGGGAACAGGGGGAGTGGTGCAGGTGAAACAGGGATGAAGAGGGGGGAACAGGGGGAGTGGTGCAGGTGAAACCGGCATGAGGAGGGGGAACAGGGGGAGTGGTGCAGGTGAAACAGGGATGAAGAGGGGGAACAGGGGGAGAGGGTGCAGGTGGAATAAAGATGAAGAGGGGGAACAGGGGGAGTGGTGCTGGTGAAACAGGCATGAAGAGGGGGAACAGGGGGAGAGGTGCAGGTGAAACAGGGATGAAGAGGGGGAACAGGGGGATAGGTGCAGGTGAAACAGGGATGAAGAGGGGGGAACAAGGGGAGTTGTAGAGGTGAAAAAGGGATGAAGAGGGGGGAACAAGGGGAGTTGTAGAGGTGAAAAAGGGATGAAGTGGGAGTGAAGGAGGTGCAGGAAGGGGGGCAGAGAGTGTGATGTAGGAGGGAGGACGATGGGAAGGGATGGCGGCGGGAGGGAAGACTACATGATGGGTAAGAAGGGAAGGTGAGTGAACGAAGGGAAGGACTAGCAACGGGAGGGAGGAAAAACAGAGGGAATGGCGAGAGTGAAAAGCGGCGGAAGGAATGAGAACGAAGGGATGGATCTGCGGCGAGAGGGAAGACGATGGGAAGGGCGGGATGGGATAGGGGCGGGAGTGGGAATGGCAGAAGGATGGAGGATGAGCAGGTTTATGAGAGGGGGGAAAAGGGAAGGAGAAGGTGCCAGAACGAGAGGAGGGAGTTTGGTAGTAAAATAGGAGAGGGAGTGGGGAGGGTGTTGATAGATGGTTATGATAAATGGATAGATTAATGGAAAATTTATATTTGTAGATAGATGGATGGATACATTGATTGCTAAATATATACATGGACGGATAGACGGATGCATAGATGAGTTGATGGACGGAAAGACAGATGACTATATGGATGGATAGAAAGATGAGTTGATGGACGGATACATGGATAGATAGATGTATATAATGATAAATGATTGGTTTAATGGGAAGATTGATTGATGGATTGACAGATATAAGTAGATAGATAGATGGATACATTGATGGATACATTTGTGCTAGGTGAACAGTCGAATCAGGTTAAAGAATATCTTTCGATTTGCTATTGCATCAACCGGGATTCGATCGGGGACCATTAGGATTATAACCATCGAACTCTCTCCATTTAGACGCTAGGCCTCCAGTTTGTGTGTGTGTGTGTGTGTGTATGTGTGTGTGTGTGTGTGTTTGTGTGTGTGTTAGTTAGAGAGAAATAGATGTAGTAGATATAAAAGAGGATAAATACATTTATTTGATAGGCGGGGTCCAAGAGCTAATAACTCGATTCTGCAGATACATATAGTAAATATAAGGATAAAACACACACACACACACACACACACACACACACACACACACACACACACACACACACACACACATGGAACCTGTACACCTGTTGATTGACGGTTGAGAGGCGGGACCAAAGAGCCAGAGCTCAATCCCCGCAAGCACAACTAGGTGAGTACAACTAGGTGAGTACACACACACACACACACACACACATACACACACACACACACACACACACACACACACACACACACACACACACACACACACACACACACACACACACACACACACACACACACACAGAGGCGGGACCAAAAAGCAAGAGCTCAACCCCTGCAAACAGAACCAGGTGAGAATACACACACACACACACACACACACACACACACACACACACACACACACACACACACACACACACACACACACACACACACACACACACACACACACACACACACTAGTTGGACTGTTTTGTGTTCGTATCCATGTGTACTGTTGCAACCCGTTCTCGCAAATTTAATAAGTCAATATTGACTTATTAAATATGTGCATAGGTGACATACTTAACATAATAGATACCCTTAAAAAGATTCATAGAAAACACCGACCTTACCTAACCTTGTTAGTATCTTAAGATAAGCATCTTATTGCTTCGTAATTACAATTATTACCTAACCTATAATAGGTATAGGTTAAGTAATAATTGTAATTACGAAGTAATAGGATGCTTATCTTAAGATACTAACAAGGTTAGGTAAGGTCGGTGTTTTCTATGAATCTTTTTAAGGGTATCTATTATGTTTAGTATATCACCTATGCACGTAGTTAATAAGTCAATATTGACTTTACAAATTTGCGAGAACGGGTTGACTATTGTCATGACCGACAGACACGTGAAGCGATATGTGTTTATGTGTACCTGTAATTAAACTGACATGTGTACGGTAATTATCTGTATGTGTCCATTTTAAAAGTACATATTAGTGAATGTTTATTTATGTAAATTGATTGACATATGTACGTATGCGCGCGTTTAGTGTTACAGTAATTTATATGGTTAACATGTATACGTTTGAATGACATAGTTTCCCATTATTGTCACATTTTTTGTTACTGTTTCGCTGTTCACTCTCTCACTCTCTGACCCCCGTCGACTAATTGTGCTCACGTGTGTTTGTTCAAGGTACGGTAACCATTGGCTTTTTACCCAATAATTTGCAACTATTTGCATACAAACATTTCTAAAGAACATCTATGTTTCTGATAAATATTCTTTTTCCTAACATACAAGTCAATCACACAGTACCTAACCTCAGTCAGAAACACTTTTCTTACTATCTCTCACAACGTCTTTTGCACATATATCCTATCCTAATAAATTTATAATTTAAATTCATAACTGGCAACCCTCTTCCAGCGCCTTAAAGGCCACCAAACATCATTCCTTTCCATTAACCTCTCCCAAATTATCTTTTGCACCAATACACACACTAGGGGGCTTTATAGCTGAGTGGACAGCGCTCTCGACTCGTAATCCTAGAGTCAAAGTACGATCCCCCGGTGATGGCGCAAACGAAAATCAGCAGAGTTTCATTCATTCTGATGCTCCTCTTACCTAGCAATACATAGGTACTTGTGCATTAGACACCTGTTACGGGCTGCTTCCTGGGTGTGTGTATGTGGAATTTTTTTTTATTAGCTAGTAAAAATTGATTGATTAACAGTTGAGAGGCGGGCCAAAAGAGCAGAGCTCAACCATCGCAAGAACAACTAGGTGAACACAACTAGATAAACACTAACTAACCACGATCTCGTATAATCTACTACACATGCTACCACCCCCCCCCCCCCCCCCACATCCCTCTCTTGAGCCTCTGCAACACTCTCTTCAGCCTCTGCATCACTCTCTTCAGCCTCTGCATCACTCTCTTCAGCCTCTGCACCCCTCTCTTAAGCCTCTGCATCACTCTCTTAAGCCTCTGCATCACTCTCGTAAGCCTCTGCATCCCTCTCTTGAGCCTCTGCGTAATTGTCTTGAGTCCCTCCATCACTCTCTTGAGCCTCTGCATCCCTCTCTTGAGCCTCTGCATAACTCTCTTGAGCCTCTGCATAACTCTCCTGAGTCTCTGAATCCCTCTCTTGAGCCTCTGAATCCCTCTCATGAGCCTCTACATCACTCTCTTCATACTCTGTATCCCTCCCTTGAGCCTCTGCATCACTCTCTTAAGCCTCTGCATCACTCTCGTAAGCCTCTGAATCACTCTCTTGAGCCTCTGCATCACTCTCTTGAGCCCCTGCATCCCTCTCTTGAGCCTCTACATCACTCTCTTGAGCCTCTGCATCACCCTCTTAAGCCTCTGCATCCTTCTTTTGAGCCTCTGCATCACTTTCTTAAGCCTCTGCATCCCTCTCTTGATCCTCTGTATCACTCTCGTAAGCCTCTGAATCTCTCTCTTGATCCTCGGTATCACTCTCTCGAGCCTCTGCATCACTCTCTTGATCCTCTGCATCCCTGTTGAGCCTCTCCATCACTCTCGTAAGCCTTTGCATCACTCTCTAGAGCCTCTGCATCACTCTCTTCAGCCTCTGCATCACTCTCTTAAGCCTCTGCTTCCCTCTCTTGATCCTCTGCATCACTCTCTAGAGCCTCTGCATCACTCTCTTGATCCTCTGCATCACTCTCTTGAGCCTCTGCATCACTCTCTTGAGCCTCTGCATCACTCTCTTGAGCCTCTGCATCTCTCTCTTCAGCCTCTGCATCACTCCTTTGAGCCTCTGCATCCCTCTCTGGAGCCTCTGCATCCCTCTCTTGAGCCTCTGGAAAACGTGGAAAAACGCGAATACGTGCAGACAGCCAGAATTTGGCTCCAAAATATAGCTCAAGGGTAGAGTTTGGGATGTTTAGGATATTTTGAAAACTGCAGGGGGGTTTGGGCAAAATGTGACCCATCTTCTTTAGGTTATCTTGAGATAATTTCGGGGCTTTAGTTTCCCCGCGGCCCGGTCCACGACCAGGCCTCCTTCCCCTGGAAGCAGCCCGTAACAGCTGACTAACACCCAGGTACCTATTTTACTGCTAGGTAACAGGAGCATAGGGTGAAAGAAACTCTGCCCATTGTTTCTCGCCGGCGCCCGGGATCGAACCCGGGACCACAGGATCGCAAGTCCAGCGTGCTGTCCGCTCGGCCAACCGGCTCAACGACCCATCGCCGCTCTCAGTAATTTGCATATTATCGGTAAAAAATGTCGTAATTTAAACTGCGAATACGTGCAGAGAGCCAGTATTTGGCTCTTAAATATGGCTCCAGGGTAGAATTTGGGAAGTTTGGGATATTTTGAGAACTGCAGAGGGGTTTGGGCAAAATGTGACCCATCGGCGCTCTCACTAATTGGCATATTTTCGGTATAAAAAGTCGTAATTTCAAACAGCGAATACGTGCAGAGAGCCAGAATTTGGCTACAAAATATGGCTCAAGCGTCAAATTTGGGATGTTTGGCATATTTTGAAAACTGCAGTGGGGGTTTGGGCAAAATGTGACCCATCGCCGCTCGCAGTAATTGGCATATTTTCGGTATAAAAAGTCGTAATTTGAAACTGCGAATATGAGCAGAGAACCAGAATTTGGCTTCAAAATATAGCTCAAGGGTAGAGTTTCGGATGTTTGGGATATATTGAAAATTGCAGGTGGGTTTGGACAAAATGTGACGTATCGCCGCTCTCAGTAATTGGCATATTTTCTGTACAAAAAGTCGTAATTTCAAACTGCGAATACGAGCAGAGAACCAGAATTTGGCTCCAAAATATGCTTCATGGGTCGAATTTTGCATGTTTGGGATATTTTGAAAACTGCAGGGAGGGTTTGGGCAAAATGTGACCCATAGCTGCTTTCAGTAATTGGCATATTTTCTGTATAAAAAGTCGTAATTTCATATAGTGAATACGTTCAGAGAGCCAGAATTTGGCTCCAAAATATTGCTCAAGGGTCGAATTTGGGATGTTTGGGATATTTGGAAAACTGCACGGGGGTTTGGGCAAAATGTGATCCATCGCAGCTATCAGTAATTGGCATATTTTCGGTATAAAAGTCGTAATTTCAAACTGTTAACACGTCATGAGAGCCAGAATTTTGCTCCAAAATATTGCTATAGCGTCGAATTTTAGATGTTTAGGATATTTTGAAAACTGCAGGGGGGTGGGGCAAAATGTGACCCATCGCCTCTCTCAGTTATTGGCAAATTTTAGGTATAAAAAGTCGTAAATTCAAACTGCGAACATTTGCCGAGAGCCAGAATTTATCTCTAAAATATTGTTCAATCGTCGCACTTTTTGGATGTTTGGGATATTTTGAAAAATATTTTTTTATATCCCAAAAATATTTTGGGATATTTTGAGGCTTTCTTAATTCCTCTGAATCACTCTCTTGAGGTTCTGCATCCCTCTCTTGAGCCTCTGCATCACTCTTTTGAGCCTCTGCATCCCTCTCTTGAGCCTCTGCATCACTTTCTGATTAAGAAATTGATGCAGTGATTAAGAAAGTGATGCAGAGGCTCAAGAGAGGGATGCAGAGGCTCAAGAGAGTGATGCAGAGGCTCAAGAGAGGAATGCAGAACCTCAAGAGAGTGATTCAGAGGCTTACGAGAGTGATGCAGAGGCTGAAGAGAGTGATGCAGAGGCTCTAGAGAGTGATGTAGAGGCTCAAGAGAGTGATGCAGAGGCTCAAGAGAGTGATGCAGAGCCTCAAGCGAGTGATGCAGACGATCTAGAGAGTGATGCAGAGGCTCAAGAGAGTGATGCAGAGGATCAAGAGAGGGAAGCAGAGGCTTATGAGAGTAATACAGAGGCTGAAGAGAGTGATGCAGAGGCACTAGAGAGTGATGCAGAGGCTTTAGAGAGTGATGCAGAGGTTTAAGAGAGGGATGGAGAGGCTCAAGAGAGGGAAGCAGAGGCTCAAGAGAGTGATGCAGAGGCTGAAGAGAGTGATGAAGAGGCTCTAGAGAGTGATGTAGAGGCTCAAGAAAGTGATGCAGAGGCTCAAGAAAGTGTTGCAGAGGATCAAGAGAGTGATGTAGAGGCTCAAGAGAGTGATGCAGAGGATCAAGAGAGTGATGCAGGGGCTCAAGAGAGACATGCACAGGATCAAGAGAGTGATGCAGAGCCTCGAGAGAGTGATGCAGAGGCTCAAGAGAGTGATGCAGAGGCTCAAGTGAGTGATGAAGAGGCTCTAGAGAGTGATGCAGAGGATCAAGAGAGTGATGCAGAACCTCGAGAGAATGATGTAGAGGCCTCAAGAGAGGGATTCAGAGGCTTAAGAGAGTGATGCAGAGGTTGAAGAGAGTGTTGCAGAGGCTCAAGAGAAGGATGCAGAGGCTCAAGAAAGTGATGCAGAGGCTCAAGAGAGTGATGCAGAGGCTTAAGAGAGTGATGCAGAGGCTGAAGAGATAGTTGCAGAGGCTTTAGAGAGGGATTCAGAGGCTTAAGAGAGTGATGCAAAGGCTGAAGAGAGTGTTGCAGAGGCTCAAGAGAGGGACGCAGAGGCTCAAGAGAGTGATGCAGAGGCTCAAGAGAGTGATAAAGAGGCTTAGAAGAGTGATGCAGAGGATCATGAGAGTGATGCTGAGGCTTAAGAGAGTGATGCAGAGGCTGACATGAGAGTTGCAGAGGCTTAAGAGAGGTATGCAGAGGCTTAAGATAGTGATGCAGAGGCTCAAGAGAGTGATGCAGAGGCTTAAGAGAGGGATGCAGAGGCTCAAGAGAGGGATGTAGAGGCTCATGAGAGTGATGCAGAGGCTCAAGAAAGTGATACAGAGGCTCAAGAGAGGGATGCAGAGGCTCAGGAGAGTGATGCAGAGGCTCAAGAGAGGGATGCAGAGCCTCAAGAGAGTGATTCAGAGGCTTACGAGAGTGATGCAGAGGCTTAAGAGAGTGATGCAGAGGCTGAAGAGAGGGATGCACAGGCTCAAGAGAGGGATGCAGAGGCTCAAGTGAGGGATGCAGGGGCTCAAGAGAGGGATGCAGAGGCTCAAGTGAGGGAAGCAGAGGCACAAGAGAGGGATGCAGAGGCTCATGAGAGTGACGCAGAGGCTTAAGAGAGGGATGCAGAGGCTTAGGAGAGTGATGCAAAGGCTCAGGTGAGGGATGCAGAGGCTCATGAGAGGGATGCAGGAGTTCAAGAGAGGGATGAAGAGGCTCAAGAGAGTGATGCAGAGGCTCAAGAGAGGGATGCAGAGGCTCAAGTGAGGGATGAAGAGGCACATGAGTGGGATGCAGAGGCTCTTGAGAGTGATGCAGAGGCTCACGAGAGGGATGCAGAGGCTCAAGAGAGTGATTCAGAGGCTTACGAGAGTGATGCAGAAGTTTAAGAGAGTGATGCAGAGGCTTAAGAAAGTGATGCAGAGGCTCAAGAGAGGTCGATGCAGCGGCTCAAGAGAGTGATGCAGAGGCTCAAGAGAGTGATTCAGAGGCTTACAAGAGTGATGCAGAGGATCAAAAGAGTGATGCAGAGGATCAAGAGAGTGATGCAGAGGCTTACGAGATTGATGCAGAGGCTTAAGAGAGTGATGCAGAGGCTTAAGAGAAGGATGAAGAGGCTTAAGAGAGTGATGCAAAGACTCAAGAGAGGGATGCAGAGGCTCATGAGAGAGATGCAGGAGTTCAAGAGAGGGATGCAGAGGCTCATGAGAGGGATGCAGAGTATACGAAAGTGATGCAGAGGCTCAAAAGAGGGATGCAGAAGCTTAAAAGGGTGATGCAGAGGCCCAAGAGAGTGATGCAGAGGCTCAAGAGAGGGATGCAGGGGTTCAAGAGAGTGATGCAGAGGCTAAAGAGAGTGATTCAGAGGCTTACGAGAGTGATTCAGAGGCTTAAGAGAGTGATTCAGAGGCTTAAGAGAGTGATGCAGAGGCTCAAGAGAGGGATGCAGAGGCTCAAGAGAGGGAAGCAGAGGCTGAAGTGAGGGATGCAGACGCACAAGAGAGGGATGCAGAGGCTCTTGAGAGTGTTGCAGAGGCTCAAGAGAGGGATGCAAGGATGCAGAGGCTTAAGAGAGGGATGCAGAGGCCCAAGAGAATGATGAAGAGGCTCAAGGGAGTGCTGCAGAGGCTCAAGAGAGGGATGCTGAGGCTCCAGAGAGGGATGCAGAGGCTCCAGAGAGTGATGCAGAGGCTCAAGAAAGTGATGCAGAGGCTGAAGAGAGAGATGCAGAGGGTTAAGAGAGTGATGCAGAGGCTCAAGAAAGTGATGCAGAGGCTCAAGAGAATGATGTAGAGGCTTAAGAGAGGGATGCAAAGGCTGAAGAGAGTGTTGCAGAGGCTCAAGAGAGGGATGTGGAGGCTCAATAGAGTGATGCAGTGGCTCAAGAGAGTGATGCAGAGGCTCAAGAGAGATATGCAGACGATCAAGAGAGTGATGCAGAGCCTCAAGAGAGTGATGGAAAGGCTCAAGAGAGTTATGCATATGATCAAGAGAGCGATGCAGAGGCTTATGAGAGTGATGCAGAGGTTTATGAGAGTGATGCAGAGGGTGAAGAGAGTGTTGCAGAGGCTTACGAGAGGGATGC
Source organism: Procambarus clarkii (assembly GCF_040958095.1). Lineage (NCBI taxonomy): Eukaryota > Metazoa > Arthropoda > Malacostraca > Decapoda > Cambaridae > Procambarus > Procambarus clarkii. Next base: position 31,396,872 of record NC_091198.1, read on the forward strand.
AGAGGCTCAAAAGAGTGATTCAGAGGCTTACGAGAGTGATGCAGAGGCTTAAGAGAGTGATGCAGATGCTTAGGAGAGGGATGCAGAGGCTCAAGAGAGGGATGCAGAGGCTCAAGAGAGGGAAGCAGGGGCTCAAGAGAGGGATGCAGAGGCGCAAGTGAGAGATGCAGAGGCACAAGCGAGGGATGCAGAGGCTCTTGAGAGTGATGCAGAGGCTTAGGAGAGGGTTGCAGAATCTTAAGCGAATGATGCAAAGGCTCAAGAGAGGGATGCAGAGGCTCATGAGATGGATGCAGGAGTTCAAGAGAGAGACGCAGAGGCTCAAGAAAGGGATGCAGAGGCTCAAGAAAGGGATGCAGAGGCTTAAGAAATTGATGCAGAGGCTCAAAAAATGGATGCAGAGGTTTAAGAGGGTGATGCAGAGGCTCAAGAGAGTGATGCAGAGGCTCAAGAGAGGGATGCAGGGGCTCAAGAGAGTGATGGAGAGGCTCAAAAGAGTGATTCAGAGGTTTACGAGAGTGATGCAGAGGCTTAAGAGAGGGATGCAGAGGCACAAGAGAAAGATGCAGAAGCACTTGAGAGTGATGCAAAGGCTCAAGAGAGGGATGCAGAGGCTCAAGAGAATGATGTAGAGGCTTAAGAGAGGGATGCAGAGGCTCTAGAGAATGATGCCGAGGCTCAAGAGAGTGATACAGAGGATCAAGAGAGTGATGCAGAGGCTGAAGAGAGAGATGCAGAGGCTTAAGAGAGTGATGCAGAGGCTTACGAGAGTGATGCAGAGGCTTAAGAGAGTTATGCAGAGGCTCAAGAGAGGGATGCAGAGGCTCAAGAGAGGGATGCAGAGGCTAAAGTGAGGGATGCAGAGGCACAAGAGAAAGATGCAGAGGCACTTGAGAATGATTTAGAGGCTTAAGAGAGGGATGCAGAGGCTCAAGAGAATGATGCAGAGGCTCAAGAGAGTGATGCAGAGGATCAAGAGAGTGATGCAGACGCTGAAGAGAGAGATGCAGAGGCTCTTGAGAGTGACGCAGATGCTCAAGAGAGGGATGCAGAAGCACAAGAGAATGAGGTAGAGGCTTAAGAAAGGGATGCAGAGGCTCAAGAGAATGATGCAGAGGCTTAAGAGAGGGATGCAGAGGATCAAGAGAGTGATGCAGAGGCTTAAGAGAGGAATGCAGAGGCTGAAGAGAAGGACGCAGAGGCTTAGGAGAAGGATGCAGAGGCTGAAGAGAATAATGCAGAGGCTTAAGAGATTGATGCAGAGGCTCTTGAGAGTGACGCAGATGCTCAAGAGAGGAATGCAGAGGCTTAAGAGAGTGATGGAAAGGCTCAAGAGAGGGATGTAGAGGCTCATGAGAGGGATGCAGGAGCTCAAGAGAGTGATGCAGAGGCTTAAGAGAGGGATGCAGAGGCTCAAGAGAGTGATGTAAAGGCTTAAGAGAGGGATGCAGAGGCTGAAGAGAGTGATGCAGGGGCTCAAGAGAGTGATGTAGAGGCTCAAGAGAATAATGCAGAGGCTCAAGAGAGTGATGCAGAGGATCAAGAGAGTGATGAAGAGGCTCGAAAGAGTGACGCAGAGGCCTCAAGAGAGGGATTCAGAGGCTTAAGAGAGTGATGCACAGGTTGAAGAGTGTGTTGCAGAGGCTCAAGAGAGGGATGTGGAGGCTAAATAGAGTGATGCAGAGGCTCAAGAGAGTGATGCAGAGGCTCAGGAGAGTTATGCAGACGATCAAGAGACTGATGCAGAGCCACAAGAGAGTGATGCAGAGGCTCAAGAGAGTTATGAAGATGATCAAGAGAGGTATGCAGAGGCTTATAAGAGTGATGCAGAGGTTTATAAGAGTGATGCAGAGGCTGAAGAGAGTGTTGCAGAGGCTTAAGAGAGGGATGCAGAGGCTCAAGAGAGTGATGCAGAGGCTCAAGAGAGTGATGCAGAGGCTAAAGAGATTGATGCAGAGGCTCTAGAGAGGAATGCAGAGACTGTAGAGAGTAGTGCAGAGGCTCAAGAGAGGAATGTAGAGGCAAAAGAGAGTGATTCAGAGGCTTACGAGAGTGATGCAGAGGCTTAAGAGAGTGATGCAGAGGCTTAAGAGAGGGATGCAGAGGGTAAAGTGAGGGATGCAGTGGCACAAGAGAAAGATGCAGAGACACTTGAGAGTGATGCAAAGGCTCAAGAGAGGGATGCAGAGGCTCTAGAGAATGATGCAGAGGCTCAAGAGAGTGATGCAGAGGATCAAGAGAGTGATGCAGAGGCTAAAGTGAGGGATGCAGAGGCACAAGAGAAAGATGCAAAAGCACTTGAGAGTGATGCAAAGGCTCAAGAGAGGGATGCAGATGCTCAAGAGAATGATGTAGAGGATTAAGAGATTTATGCAGAGGCTCAAGAGAGGGATGCAGATGCTCAAGAGAGGGATGAATAGGCTCAAGAGAGGGATGCAGAGGCTCACGAGAGGGATGCAGAGGCTAAATTGAGGGATGCAGAGGCACAAGAGAAATATGCAGAGGCACTTTAGAGTGATGCAAAGGCTCAAGAGAGGGATGCAGAGGCTCAAGAGAATGTTGTAGATGCTTAAGAGAGGGATGCAGAGGCTCAAGAGAATGATGCAGAGGCTAAAGAGAGTGATGCAGAGTATCAAGAGAGTGATGCAGACGCTGAAGAGAGAGATGCAGAGGCTCTTCCCAGCAAACACAAATCATCTACACAACGTTCGCCTATCTCTTGCCATAGGTGTGGGAATGATTTGCATTGAGAATGGTGCAGGAGAGCCTTTGAGAAACTTTTACTCAAAAAATCCAAACACAAAGGTTTAATTATAAATTGTTTTTCTACAATTATTTTCTTCCAAATGTAAAACAAATAGTTTTTACATGTTTAAATATAAAATTTATGGTGTTTTTTTGTAAAATTCATTAATAAATTGTGAATGATATATATTGGCTGAGTGAAACCTTTATAATCCATTTAGTTATAATTTGAACAGAAAAAAGTATTTTTCCAAATTTTCTAAAAATTGCTCTTTTTAACACAATTTGACTCCTTATACATTCCACTAAACACTATATCATGTTTAAATATATAATTTATGTATTATTCTCTAAAATAATTTATATAAATTATATAAGTTGTTGGAAAGTGGTGTTAAGGATTCTGAAAACATTTTGTTGTGTTAATATGTTCTTATTAACTATGTCTCAAGTTCACAGTTTATCAAACAAGAATATTAACATTCGTCAACTCTTAAAATCTTATATGTTATCTTGCTGGTGCAAAAAAGGGTGAATCTTTAGGAACAGCTATAGTATCTATATATCACAAATGGTGTTTTCCCTAACTCAAACAATGTAGGGTTTATTATTCTACACATATTTCTAATGACTCTTAGATGTTTACATTCTCTGAAGTATAATTGTGAAGGCTGTGTCCATCACTCTCAACACAGATTCTTAAACTCGTCTCTGCAGGTTCAACTATATAATTAGTTTCCATTTTGAATTTCCATGGACATTTGTATCCAAAATGAAACCAATGTGGTTTCCTTCAGCGCCTTCAGCCAGCACATTTGCTCATTCATTTCCACAGATTCCAACAAGGTAGGGGATTTACAGAAATTTGTATATTCATATTGTTATATATTAAAAATATGAATGCAGTTCAATATGATAAGACAAATACATGAGTTTATGATAAATTCGTTTTCTGTGATATACCATTGATATGCTCTTTTTTTCTTTAAACGGCAGACTAAACTAAAGTGCTCACATCAACAGATTTGATGTATAAATGGTCAACGCTCAACAGAGTTAGTATAAATGTATTAGTATAAATCTTACTTGTCTCATTGTTAATTCACATTCAATGTCAACTTGTGGTTTTGATGTGGCACGTTTGGCCAAGACACCCCACCCCATTATGCACCCCATACCCATCTTGTGGGCGGTTGTGGAAAGGGTTACAGAGGCACATAATGGGCTCAGGGACTGAACCCCACAATTCATTTAGCTAAGCAAGTTACAATCTTGATGAGCTAGTTACAAAATTCAATATAAGTCATCACATCAACAATGGGTTCGAGATCGACCTCAAGTACAGGTTCTAAATTAAGCAACTGACATATGTGGAGAGCTAGTATCAAAATTTATATGTTTGTCCTGCACACCGTCCCCCATCCAGTGGGCAGCGGTGGATAGGTTACAATCACTTAGTTGTTATCTACAGTTAGCAAACTGGGGATATTTGGCTAAAATTTCTGGTAGCAGATCATTTTGAATGAAATATTGACACATCGCTGGAACATTGGTTATAGAATTGTCTCTAAATTCATGTATCTTTTCGCACTCCATCACATAGTGACGGAGGGTGTGCGAATAATTTTGTTGACACAGTTTACATTTGGTCAGGTCTACATCAGCAGATAATGAGAATTCCCAGAGATACTTGTAACCGAGTCTAAGCCGAGCAGTAGTAACATCTAGAAGTCTGCTGATTTTATTGGATGATCCATAGATGTGTGGCTCCTCTTGTATGATATGTATGATAGATGGAATTACTAGTTCCAGTTTCTAGGCAGGCGATGAGTACTCACAATAACCTTAATTAAGCGTCAAAACAAAAATGTGTATACTCTTTTTACTCTCCTGACCTTAGTTCTCGAGCTATGTATTACATTTTGGTACCAACGTGTTCGCAATAACATTCTCTAGAAGAAAATCAGCAAAAACGGTCACCAAAAGTTATATGAATACCAGCACCCAATAAATACCTACGTAGATGACTCGCCGTGAGTGCCCAAGAGCAACAAAATGTTCTTACTCTTGGGATTGTTATCACTTCCACACTTGTCCTACAGCGTTAATTTTGGTATCAATGTACTCGCAATGAAATTCCCAACACGGTGATATGAATATAAACGTAGAATAATGGTCGCTGCCCACCCGCAAGAGTGTGGGAAGTGGCGGAACTGTTACCCAGTATTGGTGACAAGACGACACATGGGCGATACAGTGCTTTGAAAGTTTATAATTATATCACTGTCCTGACATTATTATTGTATGTACGTCATTCATTTTTGTGCCAATGTTTTCGCAATAGAATGTTCTATGAGCCCGTAGGTAAAAAAGAGCAACAAAGCGTAAGATAGAATAGCACCATATATAAAACAACGCTGGTACATATCAGTGAGCGTCAAACACACACGAAATGTGTGTGTTTGATGGTGGTCAAACGATGTTTGATGTGTTTGATCAGGTGATGTCCTGATCCGCATAATTAAAGTATGAATTATGTTGAGAAAAAATAAGAAAAAAGGGAAAAAACAGGGGTGGGAGAAACATTGACAGAAAAAGAGTAAAAATACAATTTGGTCAACAAAACAGCATTGTTTAAAATAAAAGATATGGATTGACATTTTGGGGGTTAGGTTGGTAGGTTACATTGAGTTAATTAGGTAGTACTTAGTGTTTATCTGTTATAGATAGGAGCTGCCTGGTATGGGCCAATAGGCCTTCTGCAGTTACCTTTGTTTTTATGTTTTTGCCCTGTAACCTAAATGGTTAGAGAGGCACATATATGGGCTTAGGGACTGAACCCCACACTACATTTAGCTAAGCTGGTTACAATCTTGATGATATAGTTACAAAATTCTGTATAAGTCGTCACATTATCAATGGGTTCGAGATCAACCACAATTTCCTGAATAGATATAACAAAGGGGATATTAATAGGGTATTAAAATTGTCAACACAAGATAGAACACGAAACAATGGGTATAAATTGGATAAGTTTAGATTTAGGAAAGACTTGGGTAAATACAGGGTCAGTAACAGGGTTGTTGATTTGTGGAATTTTTCTTAACTTATAAATTTATCTTTATTTATCTTAAACTGGTTGGGAGAGGTACAGTTTTTAACATAATTGGGAAGGTCATTCCACATTCGAGGTCTCTTGATTTGTAAAGCATTTCTAGTTTGACTAAGTCGTACTCTTGGAATATCAAATAGGTATTTGTTTCTGGTGTGGTGCTCATGGGATCTGTTACAACCTTCTAGGAAGCTTTTAAGGTCAGGATTGACATTACAGTGCAGCGTTTTATATATATAAAATACACATGAGAGTATGTGCAGGGACTTAATATCTAACATATTCAGAGATTTGAGTAAGGGGTCCATATATACTGCCCGGTTGCCTGAAATGCTATAGGCCTACTATAGTGGCTTTAGGTATTGTATGCACTAGCTCTATCTATAAATCCAACATTATGTTTGTAAATCAACTATGTATGTACTTTCCTGAATAAAATTGACTTTACTGTACACTTATATTCTCTCTAAACTTATTTCAATTTCAATTTCAATTTCAATTTCTTATATTCTCTGTGGATTTGTTACCCCTATCGTTTGGGAGAAAAAAAATGACTAATACGTTCGGCGAATGACTTTGACTTCAACTTCACTTTGACTTCGTTCATGTCATCGTATTTTCCGTAATATATAAAGGTTATGACAATGCAATTATATTATTGTGTGCAAATAAGTTTGAAATTTCATGTACCCTAAAAACATTAAAATAAAGAATAAGAATAATTAAATAATTGTTGTAGTAAATTGTCACACGTTCATCATATGCAAACGAACACACAGTTTGGAGCGTCAGTACAAGACCGCCGCCATTTTAAAACACGGCTTCGAATGTAAGTAATGTTTTTCTCGTACTAACACTGTGTTATACAATAGATTTGGTCTTGAATTCACAAATTTAGTTGTTACATCTGACAGAGTATGTTAGACGGTGTAATGCTGGTCCATGTTAACGTATTTGTGGGCTTGGTTGGTTTAAATGTGGAGGCGAGGCCTGGCAGTGCTGGTGTATGTGGAGGCGAGGCGAGGCCTGGCAGTGCTGGTGTATGTGGAGGCGAGGCCTGGCTGTGCTGGTGAGTATGTGGAGGCGAGGCCTGGCAGTGCTGGTGTATGTGGAGGCGAGGCCTGGCAGTGCTGGTGTATGTGGAGGCGAGGCCTGGCTGTGCTAGTGTGTATGTGGAGGCGAGGCCTGGCTGTGCTAGTGTGTATGTGGAGGCGAGGCCTGGCAGTGCTGGTGTATGTGGAGGCGAGGCCTGGCTGTGCTAGTGTGTATGTGGAGGCGAGGCCTGGCTGTGCTAGTGTGTATGTGGAGGCGAGGCCTGGCTGTGCTAGTGTGTATGTGGAGGCGAGGCCTGGCAGTGCTGGTGTATGTGGAGGCGAGGCCTGGCTGTGCTAGTGTGTATGTGGAGGCGAGGCCTGGCTGTGCTAGTGTGTATGTGGAGGCGAGGCATGTACAACACTCCCCAATAGGAAGAAAACCCACTGGGTTCTAGGCTAGGTTAGGCTTATCTGTAATAATTGAATTAAGCCTAGCAAAGCCTAGAACCTAGTTCAGTAATTTAAAAAATGTTGTAACTTGAAAAATGCCATTCAATACATTACACAATTTAAATATTTTCAGGCAATCAACACAACCCTCATGTTGGCTAACCCTCTCTCATGTTGGTCAATAATTTAATTATTTTTTTATGGAGTAATCTTTGCTGTTGAAATGTAGTCTTTTTGAGACTACATTTCAAATGTAGTGTGTGTGGAGGCGTGTATGTTAGGTATTACCTAATATACACGGTGTAATATATCTATCTGTGTGAAATAGATTAAATCCATTTATTTGATATTCAGCTAATAGTTCTGTATTTTCTACATTCATCCATGTTTTGGTAAGTGCAATAATATGTATTGTTTCATTGCAGATTAGAGATTCAAGATAGTTCTAGATTTCCGAAGTACTGAAACGCGCGCCATACAGGCTTGGTGGATCTAGGTGCAAGGTAAAATTATTTACATTTACTTGTTTTGTATTTATGTTTTGTATTTATATGCATATATGCATTTATATGCATTATTCTATAGAATAATAGATCTCGTAATAATTTTGCAAAAATAGTGGCATTTACTATTTTTAAAAGATTATTAAAAAATTTACTGATATGGTGCATTCGGAAGGGCGAAGAGGGAGAACGGCCTGTTGACATAGCTCGGGTGCAGGGGGGGGGGGGGTTGTGTAAAAGCCTGGTTTGTGCCTCGGAGAGGCTATGGGATCCAGTAAGTTCAGTAGAACTTCGGTTTCAACCCTTTTACCCTGTTGTAGCTCAGTCGATTAAGGCAGTGTCTGGGATGCTCCAGGACGCAGGTTCGAATCCTCGTCACGGCCCTTGTGGATTTGTTCATTTGATGCATCACGTTATTGTGATCTGTGTGTGTAATTCTTCACTTGCTACAGCAACAGGAATGTGTGTGTATGTATTTGTGTTGTTGAATATGACCGAAAGTGTAAGATTAATGATTCTAACACAAATCGTCTGAATATTTGTTTTTCTTCACTGTCGAGAGTAGTTAAAAAAATTTACTCGAGTTTATTTTCACACTTTATTTATGGTCCTTAAGTCCCTCTCCTTAATGCTGCTGCTGTTTCTCGCATCTTTGCATCGCTTGTATGTTTGGGGGTTTGGCCTCTTGCTATATATTGATTCCATTTGTGTGTGTTTGGGTCTCAGGCCCTCTCGCAATTTCTGTTGAACAAACCCCTTTTCCTAGTTCTGCATCTCTCCTTTGGTACAAATTTTGTTGTGCTTTTATCATATATTTCACAAAACTTGACATACATTTCATTTACTTCATGTCCTATCAGCAAGTGTTTGTCAAATTCTTTAAGGAAAGTTTATCATCCTGATTGCAGATCTCTAGCGATATTATGTCAACTTCTTGTGGATTCGCAATCATTATTTAATTTACCTTTAGGTGTTCTTTCACCAGCACAGCAACACTGTACCTCTCCCAACCAGTTTAAGATAAAAACTAAGTACTAACTAATTAACTCAATGTAACCTACCTTACCCCCAAAATGACAACCCATGTCTTCTATTTTAAACAATGCTGTTTTGTTGACCAAATTGTATTTTTGTTTTTTTCTGCAATGTTTCCCCCCCCCCCCACCACTCTACCACCACATTGAGTTTAGTAGCTCTGTGCACATCAGGTGCTGTTTAATATACAGACCTACTCCTCCATTTGACCTAGTTTCTCTATCACATCTATATCACTTTGTGCTTTAGCCCTGGTGGAGCTTGGTCCACCAGGCTGTTGTTTGGAGTGGCCCGCAGATCCACATACAGTCTGCATATGATATACAGTCTGTTGATCAATTAAACTACAGTAGTTAGTTTTTATCATCCGAATGCACCAATATGTGTTCATTCTTCCCAGATGAAGGAACTAGGTAATATTCATCATCTGAATGCACCATCTGATGCTTTAACACACTCATGATACACGAGAGGTTTAAAAATTTTTTAAAACTTTTAAAACTTTTTGACCTATGTATTTAAAAGCAATTCTAAAGTTAAAAAGTGTAGCATAGGCCCCTCGCAGAATGTTCTTAATATGATCCTCAGGTTATAGTTTTCTATCTAAAACCACCCCTAGATCTCTTTCTTGATCAGAATTCTTTATAGATCTCAGTGGCTCGATCATAGAAACTGCTCTATATCCTTGTTGGCCTGGATTGTGGAGGTCATTGGTCTCTATAAAACTAGTAATCTGACTCCTGATCACTCTCAAATAATTTTATTATGTGGGATGTTAGTGCAACTGGTCTATAATTCTTTGCCAATGCTTGTGTTGTGTTGTGTTGTTTTGGTAGTGATGTGCAATGTGTTGTTTTGGTAGTGATTCGTCCAGTTCTGGTAGTAGTGCGGTTGTTGTGTAGTGTAGTACTTGTGTGCTTGTTAATGACTTGTATTCCAGTCTTGTGGGTATCTCCTTTCCCCTACGGGCCAACTGCTTTGTTCTTACCTAGCATTTTGCTTTGTTTGGGTATGAATGTTTGTGTGCCGTATATTTTGCAAAATTTGCCATATATCTCATTATTTACTCCTCTGCCTAGCAACAAGTCTGTCTAATTATACTCATTAACTGTTTTTCAAAGTTCCCCATAGTGTCCTTTATTGAAATCGAGTTCATGAACCGTTTCAATGTTCTTATTTTCTTCTAGATTATATCTTAAAGTATATTTAAATGTTATTGTTATTATTGTTATTAAATGTTATTGTGACATTGCATTGCAATTGAGCTATGTTGTTTACCATACCGTTCATTTCGTGAGTATAAGTATAGATGCCACACTTGTGACAGGTAAAACCATGCCTTTTTTGAAAAACAGCACCGTCTGTTGCACGTAAGAGCAACCCACACTATATTATGTTGCGATATTATTTCAATATTTCCGATTGTATTGATAATTTGAATTTTCATAGATTTCAATTTATTTTCATTTCGATTTAATAATTTTGTGTGACATTGCATTGAAATTGAGCTGTGTTGTTTACCATACTGTTCATTTCATGAGTATAGTTTATTTTTTTATTTTTTTCATTTCATTTTTTTAGCTGTTCTTATTTTTCAGTGATGGGAATATCAGATCATTTGATGTTCCCAATTTTCTGATGGAAGCATCAGACCATTATAGAATGCATCGGATGAGGTAGTTTGGAATGGTGGGGAGGACGAGAGGGGGGTATGGTGGGGAAGACGAGGGGACAGAGGAGAGGGTAATGGTGGGGAGGACGAGGGGACTGGGGAGTTGGGGATGGTGGGGACAGGGGAATGCTGGGGAGGACAAAGGGACAGGTGAATGGGAGATGGTGGGGGAGGAAGAAGGACAGGGGAGGGGAAAATGGTAAGGAGGACGATGGGACAGGGAAGTGGGAATAGTGGGGATGATGTGGGGACAGGGAAGTGGGAAGGACGAGAGGACTGTGGAATGGGGAATAGCAAAGTGAATTATAATTATATATATTAATTAATTCTTATAAATTTCCAGAAGCCTGTATCAACACCCACACTAATGCAACTGAAAGAGATGTTGAGACAAGTATTGCTGATATGTTGAAGAACGCCCCAAACAAACTCGGTGGAAACAGATACAAGGTAAAGTTTGCCAATTTGCTGTAGTCTAATTCAATTTCTTTTTAGTAATCTTCGAGAACATTTATGCTATGAATAAGATAAAATAATGTAACTGATTTTGATTTATTTACTATTTATTATTTATTTACCGTTATTAGTATAATAGATCTCGTAATAATTTTGCAAAAATAATGGCATTTACTATTTTAAAAAGCTCGGGTGCAGGGGGGGGGGGGTTACGTAAAAGCCTGGTTTGTGCCTCGGAGAGGCTATGGGATCCAGTAAGATCGTCCTTCCTTTCCTCCCTAGAATCTGGATGTAGCAGGTGCTCAATTGTCAAAAGTGAAAAATTGGTTTTGTCTTCCGAATGCACCATTTCTGTAAATTTGCTAATAATCTTTTAAAAATAGTAAATGCCATTATTTTTGCAAAATTATTACGAGATCTATTATACTAATAACGGTTTGATAAAATACAGTAGACTGCCTACTGGTTTTACCTGTAATAAGGTTTGATACAGATGATTATGATTATGGTTTTGGCCTCCACCACCCTCTCACCTAACTTGTTCCAACCATGTCTACCACGGTTTTGTCTTCCGAATGCACCATTTCTGTAAATTTGCTAATAATCTTTTAAAAATAGTAAATGCCATTATTTTTGCAAAATTATTACGAGATCTCTTATACTAATAACGGTTTGATAAAATACAGTAGACTGCCTACTGGTTTTACCTGTAATAAGGTTTGATACAGATGATTATGATTATGGTTTTGGCCTCCACCACCCTCTCACCTAACTTGTTCCAACCATGTCTACCACGGTTTTGTCTTCCGAATGCACCATTTCTGTAAATTTGCTAATAATCTTTTAAAAATAGTAAATGCCATTATTTTTGCAAAATTATTACGAGATCTATTATACTAATAACGGTTTGATAAAATACAGTAGACTGCCTACTGGTTTTACCTGTAATAAGGTTTGATACAGATGATTATGATTATGGTTTTGGCCTCCACCACCCTCTCACCTAACTTGTTCCAACCATGTCTACCACGGTTTTGTCTTCCGAATGCACCATTTCTGTAAATTTGCTAATAATCTTTTAAAAATAGTAAATGCCATTATTTTTGCAAAATTATTACGAGATCTATTATACTAATAACGGTTTGATAAAATACAGTAGACTGCCTACTGGTTTTACCTGTAATAAGGTTTGATACAGATGATTATGATTATGGTTTTGGCCTCCACCACCCTCTCACCTAACTTGTTCCAACCATGTCTACCACGGTTTTGTCTTCCGAATGCACCATTTCTGTAAATTTGCTAATAATCTTTTAAAAATAGTAAATGCCATTATTTTTGCAAAATTATTACGAGATCTATTATACTAATAACGGTTTGATAAAATACAGTAGACTGCCTACTGGTTTTACCTGTAATAAGGTTTGATACAGATGATTATGATTATGGTTTTGGCCTCCACCACCCTCTCACCTAACTTGTTCCAACCATGTCTACCACGGTTTTGTCTTCCGAATGCACCATTTCTGTAAATTTGCTAATAATCTTTTAAAAATAGTAAATGCCATTATTTTTGCAAAATTATTACGAGATCTATTATACTAATAACGGTTTGATAAAATACAGTAGACTGCCTACTGGTTTTACCTGTAATAAGGTTTGATACAGATGATTATGATTATGGTTTTGGCCTCCACCACCCTCTCACCTAACTTGTTCCAACCATGTCTACCACGGTTTTGTCTTCCGAATGCACCATTTCTGTAAATTTGCTAATAATCTTTTAAAAATAGTAAATGCCATTATTTTTGCAAAATTATTACGAGATCTATTATACTAATAACGGTTTGATAAAATACAGTAGACTGCCTACTGGTTTTACCTGTAATAAGGTTTGATACAGATGATTATGATTATGGTTTTGGCCTCCACCACCCTCTCACCTAACTTGTTCCAACCATGTCTACCACGGTTTTGTCTTCCGAATGCACCATTT
>NC_091198.1:31752821-31770321 GCF_040958095.1 Procambarus clarkii
GAGTCGGGGTTGTCGTCTGTTTAAGGTGTTGAATGTGTTCTTTCCAGGTAAGTAAGGGCGAGTCTAAGTGCATGCCAAGGTATTTATGTTCTCGTACGTGTTGGATGGGAGTGTTGTGTATTGTGAGGGTGGGTAGATGAACAAGTCTTTTTTTAGTGAAAATTTGATAATAGGTTTTGGTAGTACTAACTTGAAGGCCCCATTGTTGTGTCCAATCTATGAGGTGATCAAGTGTTGTTTGCATTGTTGAGACTGTATTAGGTAAGGCGTTGTCTGAATAATACAGTGTTAAGTCGTCGGCGTACGCCGAGAGGTTAACAGGATGGGTGTTAGGCAAATCTGCTAAGAATGCAGCAAAAAGGGTTGGGCTTAGTATGGAGCCTTGTGGGACACCCGTTTGTATTGGGATGTCATCGGAAAACTCGCCTTGTATATAGACTTTAGAGGTCCTGTTCGTAAGATAGGATTTTAACCATAAAAGTAATCTTCCCTGTACGCCTAAACGCGCAAGCTTTGCGAGGAGGCAAGTATGAGGAATGCTATCAAAAGCTCCTTTGAGGTCTAAGTAGAGAACAATACAAAATTTGCTGCTTCTGAGGGAGGTGCGGATTTCATGTTCAAGGCAAAGTATTTGATCGAGTGTGGAGCATTGCGGTCGAAATCCAGCTTGGAGTGACGGTATAATATTATTATATACTAGGTACCTTTGGAGGCGAGTATGTACTAGTCTTTCCATGACTTTACTGAGACATGATAGTAGGGAAATAGGTCTATATGACGCAGGTTGGGATGGGTCTTTTCCTGGTTTAAGGAACGGAAGAATAATACTGGTCTGTCATTGTGAGGGAATATTTCCGTGAGTCCAACATACAATACAATACAATACAATACAATTTTATTTAGGTAAGGTACATACATACAATAAATATTTACAAGGATTGTTTGACTTATAGGTAGAGCTAGTACATACAATGCCTAAAGCCACTATTACGCAATGCGTTTCGGGCATAAACGAATGGGCATTTCGAAGCATAAACATAGGTTGTAATAGTTTAGGAGAGTACTATGTGCAGTTGATGGGAGATGTTTAATGAGTTCATATGGAATTCCATCCTCTCCAGGTGCCTTGCCAAGAGGTAGGCGGGTTAAGGCTAATTGTAGCTCGCTTAAGGTGTATATGTTGTCGACGCCGAGCATGGGTAGCAGTATGGCCCGGTCAATTTCTTGTCTGAGGGGGAGTTCTTGGGCATGAAAGAAGGGTGTTGAGAGGGTAACTTTAAGACATTCAGCAAGAACATTTGCACGCTCCTGAGGTGTTTGACAGAGTGAACCGTTGATCATCAGGGGGAACGAAGGGAATGTTGGGCGACCTTTAATGCTGTTAAATGTAGCCCAAACTTTTGAATGTGGCGTAGTGGGTGTGAGGCTATCACAAAATTTTGCCCATGATGCTCGCTTTGCTGACAGTATGTTTTTTTTGGCTTCTGTTGTAGCCCGCCGGAGATTAACCCAGTTCTGTAGGGAGGGTTGACGTCTTTGTTTTTGTATGGCTCGTCGGCGTAAAGCGACTGTTCGTGCACATTCCGCGTTCCACCACGGTTTAAGTGGTTTGTTGGACCTATGTCCTGAAGTTTTCTTGAGCATTTGGGTGGCTGCAGAATTTATGGCCGAGGTGATTGTGGACAGGCGCGTGTTGGGGTCTACATCGTCTGTATCTGGGAGACAGACAGTATCAGCCCATTTTTTCTTATCTAGTTTCTTAATGTTCCACTTGGACAACGTTAGGGGGTGGGTTGGTGGCTGAAAGTTAGTACATTTTATAATGAGGGGTTTGTGGTCACTTCCAATATCTGGTCCAGTATGAATCTGTAGTTCATGTTGAAAGTGTGCAGAGCCAAAGCAGATGTCCAGTGAGGCTTCATAATTGGTTCTGTAGTTAAAGTAGGTTGCAAGGTAGGGCGGCGAAAGAAGAATATATGGTGTAGTGTCTAAGTAGTTATATAAATCGGTGCCTGCAGTATTTTGGGTACCTCTACTCCATGTGGGGTGGTTGGCATTGAGATCACCTGTAACAATGATCGGTTGCCGTAATTGGTTTAGATAGAATTCTAGTTCATTTAAATTTATTGTGCCACCAGGGTTGTATATGCCCAGAAAGGATATGTGTGTACCATTGTAGGGTATTAGGCATGCTAAAATTTCTAGCTTACCATTTACAAAATGTGTAGGCGTTACAGGTTTACATGTCATGTTACTCCGTGTTAGGAGGAAAATACCACCACCCATACGGTTTGGTCTGTCCAGTCTCTGCATCTGAAAGTTTTTAAAAATAGGATTTTGTTTAGGGGTGAGCCAGGATTCGGTTATGAAAGCTAAGTCCGGTTTGGATGAGTAAAGGAATTGTTTAAGTTCTGTGAGAGATGTTTTAATGCTTTTTGCGTTCCAAGTCATGAATGTTAGGGGAGCCATTTAGGATGTGTGGGTTATGGATGTGTCTGTTTTCCTTGGCATGCCAGTAGTAGTAGTACGTGTTGGATACCTAGATGTGGATGTGGGCTGTGCCTTACTCTTGGTACTGGCGGTTTGGGTTTGTGGCAAGTCAGCCTGTGGAATGATTTTGGTAAGGCGTGCTAGGGAGTTATTTATGAGTTTTTCTATCATCTGTTCAAACAATGTGTGTCCAGCAATGGTGGCTTTGTTTGGGCGGATGTCAGTGTCTGTAGCTGTTGATGGGATGTCTTTTGGGTCAGCCTCAGGGGTGGGTTGTTTTACTTGTGTAAAGAATTTAGTTAGCAGTCGGTCCAGCGTCTTTTCTAGTGCATTTTCAATGCGTGTGACAAAAGTTTCAACAAGATCATTTTCAATGCGAGTGACAAGAGTTTCAACAAGATCAGGATTCAGTTGTGCATTTTGTGAGGGATGGTTGGACCCTAGGGTTGTGGGAGTGTCGGTGACAGATATATCAGGTACAAGCAAAGGCTGTGTTTGAGTGTGAGGTAGTGTTTGATGATGGGCTGTGTTAGGTTGTTTCAGTGCACTACTGTATAGCAGGTTGTTGGTAGGGAGAACCTTAGTTTTTGCTGCTGCTGCTATGTATGAGGGACATTGTTTGAATGTAATGTCGTGGTTGCCATCTTGTTCTGAGTTGGAGATATTTGAAAGAGTAGCGGCGGAAAGTTTGCCGAGTTGGCTAAAGTGTCTCCCGGGGCTCTGCCGAGCCGCTCCCCCCGCCCCTGTTAGGTTGACTTAGAGGACGATTGGCTGTTCTGCGTCGCGCTCTGATTTTTGTGGCATTATTACGGTCTATTGACCCTATAAAATTGATTATGTACATGTATTGATGGGAACTGAGTCAGTCTACCGATGCGCACCATATATGACATGTGGTAGGTGATATTATCGTGTACATTATGTGGGTGGACTCCTGAGAACATTAAGTGACTGGGTGATATGGCTTCCTCACCCCACTAGTGATATTTTGTGACACCTCCATTCTGTATTGTTGTTAAACATAAAAGAGCTAGTTTACCGCTGCACTAGGATAGTGCCAAGTGACAACTAGCTCAGAGAGGGTGTGTAGTATATGGATGATTCTCAAGAGATTGAGCCAAGATGATTTTGGTGTGAAATAATATCAGTGTAGAGAACTTAGTTGTGTTCTTTTGTGTATTTTTTACCGTGCCTTATTGAGATGTCTCAGTAAACTGTTTTCTTTTTATTTATTTATTTGTACTTCCCCTAGACATAATTTGAACATGCCATTGTCTAGACACATCATTGTAATGTACATGTCATTTTCTAGATACATCATTGTATTATACATGTCATTGTTTAGACACATGCATTTTATTGTACATATCATTGTCTAGACACATCATTGTATTGTACAAGTCACTGTATAGACACATACATTGTATTGTAAATGTCATTGTCTAGACACATCATTGTATTGTACTTGTCATTGTTTAGACTCATCATTATCTAGACATCATTGTCTACACATCATTGTATTGCACATGTCGTTGTCAAAACACATCATTTTATATATATCCAGAGAATTGTTGTCATATTTTGTCATAGGGTGGAAGGATATGAGGTCAATAATCAACCAATGTTCATACAAGATAAGCAACTTTCTAATATTTCCAAAGCAAAAATCGTAACCCCTGAAAAGGTTCAACTAATGCACATTAAAAAATGCAATTTCAGGATAAAAAATTGAAAGTCAGCAATGATTTAAAGAAATTCCAAATTTCAACATAAGAAATGGGTAGTGACGACTTGATTTCTCTATGAAAGAGTAAATATAACAAATACAAATTAGGAGATTAAAAAGTGTTTTGGCTACTCTGGGGCTCCATGCAGGACTTGATAACTGTTGAAGTAATCACTAATTGTAGACTTGCACTTTGCACAGACAAAGGTTGGAGCCAGTGTTCTTGTAGAAGGTTATGTAACGAGCCGTCAGTCCAACTGAAAGATTGACATGAATGTTAGACATTAGAGATTAGGAACACAAGTTTGCTGCGCATGAAAGGTTACATAAATTAATTACAAATCTCTCTGTTTTCGATAAGTTAGGTGGATTATATAATAAATTAATGCAATGTATGTGAATTGTTGTTGTCGTTGGTTTAAGGGCGACGACAATCGAGGGATCGAATGCTCCACAGCGTACTCTGAAAGGGTAAATAGCAAAACTCAATGGTTAAATGAAGTCGCCTGTTGGCAACAAATGCGGCTTGCAGCGAATGAACACATTGATGGGCAAATGAATGGGAAGCCCAAGGAGTCCCTTAGGGGATCAAGCACTGGCCCTACTCCACTCAGAGCACTCTGAGTGGCTAAGCAAAAACACGACCCCCCCCCCCCCTAAAAAGCAAAAAAAAAATATCCAGTGGTCCCTGGCAGAGCAGAAGCCAGCTGTGTTACAACCCTTGGGACTTTGTACGGTTCTTTTCCCGCAGTGATCAAAGTATATTATATCGGCCTTGCCAACAGGTGTCTATGGGGGTGAAAAGATACACTGCATAAATTGGGAAAACAATGTATCTACGCTAAGGGTGACAAACAACAATTAAATGGTAAATATAAGAACCAGAAATATTCTTTAGCATGAAATAATATAAATAAAAATCCTTATTGAGCAATGACCAATATCACCAGCACATGAATTATTAAATGGGATAAATGCACAATCATCTAACCAGAGAATTAACCGAGTATTAGCTAAAATAACAATAACCACTGACTTAACTTAAAAAAAAAAAAATGTCTCCTCGCAATCAACGCTGCCACTCTGACCAAGCGTCGGTTCCCAGGGCAGGCGTCCTACCACAAACATTAACTAAACATCCACATAAACTATTGTGGAAATTCTACTAACAAAATGTAGTACTAATAATCAAATCATTATTAATCTTAAGAGTATTTAATACAGTTACACTGTTCAATATATTTTACTGGCAAACAATAATAAGAATTAATCAAGGTTGAACTATAACCACTCGCTTGACATCAAGTTCCCACACTGGCCACATCCAAATATGCTCATCCCCCCACACGGAGAAACCAACGTGAAAATACTTGCACAAAAAAGATCAGGCGCTAGTGTTAACATGTAAAAAGTTCAAAGTTTACCTCACAGGTAATATAGTGAAGTGTACTGTTACGGCCCTCTGGGGTCGCAACAGGGTTCTTTCTCTGATGTTAGTAAAGTTAGGGTATCCGGCCCCAAGCTAGTAGTGGCTTTCAAGGGGTGTGCTCCGTAACGCAAGTAAATTAAAGGGGAAGGGATAAAACTGCACTTAAACTTAAATATATAATTATTCCATCACCAATAAATAAGTATATAAACCGTCACAAGCGGGGTTGCTATTACTACACTTATTTACAATAACTTCTTCTTCGAAGACACAGGATTCTCCACGGTGCTCAACGATGCTTTAGCCCTTGATCCTCTTCTTGTGGCCTCTCGACGAATCCTTGGATTCTCCTAGCGAGTCTACCCTGGCCACAGGCCAGCCAAATCACAGTTCCACTGGGTGTACCGTCGTGGAGGCCGTCAACCACAAATCCAGCCTGTAGCTGGCAAGTTCCAATCAGCTACGCTGCGTAGGCCACTCCACGACCGATACTAGGGTTGCGAGCCCTAGGCAGGAGCCTCGTGTGATTCTGCAGATCACTCTCCTCACCACAACACCCCAGTGGCTAGTCTTCTCCACCAGTCAGCCCCGGGTACGACAAATCCTGGTTCTGCCACCTCACAGGCAGGCTAACACAGCAGTGTTCATCCGGGGGGGGGGGGGGGTGACTCACAGCTTCAGCAGCAAATTCGTGGAGGTTCTACGGCTGCCTTGGGTAGACTGATCCAACTTCCATTACAGCAGTCCCAGGTCGACTCTGTAATCAGACACGTCATCAGTACTAGGGACACCCTAGGGCACCTCACTTACAGGCTTAGACACAAACGCCCACCTATCCACTCCATAGATGGCGTTGCTGTCTAAGCGTCACCTCACCAGAGGTCAGCAGCGGCTATGTTATGAGCTGATCAGGACGGGAAACCAGATTCTGTGGCCAGTATATCCTGTCCTCACTAGATGGCGTCGTCCATTTGGAGGGGGTTTCGGGAGCTGACCCACAGATGGCGCGGTCGTCCCTGCTCCGTGCTCGGACGCTGGACTCGGGTCCGTAACATGTACACGGACCATAACCCACTAGTCTTCCTGACTCAGATGAAGGGGAAGAATAAACGCATCCTCAGGTGGGCATTGTACCTACACGACTTCAATCTGTCTATTATCCACCTACCGGGCAGGCTCAACGTGATAGCCGACGCTCTGTCCCGGTTGCCTGAATAACATTCATCTGGGCCACAGGAAGCCATTTACCAACTGTCATGCTTTAGTTATTTTTTTTAGGTTCTCCTGTGACATTAAATATTCCGTGTCCAATTTATTTACTTCCCTGTTTTTTTTTTTTGTATGTGTTTTTTTTTCTTTCAGAGGATTCCTTTGTACTTTTCTTGCAGAGAAATTGTTGTTTTTGATTGTTTTTTCTTTTATGTCATAAATTTTCCTTTTTATTCTCTGTAGACTCTTACAAAAAAATATGACTACTATTCTAGTAGTCACATTTTTTTTTCTCTGAAGGGGGGAGGAGTGTTATGACCCTGGGTTCCTCAGTGGAAACCAGAGGTCAATATTGAGCTAAATAGACTGCCATATAGTAGTGGAAACGCATCACGAGATGCAGTTGTTTGTATCTTCCCTGCCAGACGTAAGGCTATTCTTGTTTCTCACAGAGCAGTTAAAGACTGAGCTTGGGGTTGATTATTAAATAATAAAATATGCAACAACTATGTTTACTAAAACTTTCTAATCAAGTGTAAAGTAAATCTGAGTAAACTTGGGATAGGATTGCTGTACGATTAGTTAAGCAGTCTACTGGCAGCAAGTGAGCTCGGAAGGTGATGCGAGAGGCTCTCTCTTCTCTGCTGGCTGGCTGTGGTGAAAGGTACCTTCTCTCCTCCTCTTGTTTCTTTATTTCTGGGTCGCTCATACCCCAGCTAAGTATACTGTGTAACGTTCTCAATGTCTGGCATAGGCGTGTTCTAATGTGTAGAGTATTATACTTTGTATGAATTAGGTGATCCTAGTGTTTGTATTACTAGTTACTCTAAAAGGGGTCCCAGTGGAACCACGTGGTCTCCCTACCCTAAGCTGACTCAAGCTTCTAGCTCTTCACTAGTAGTACTTTACCCTAGCTTGTCTTGAGTGTAAACCTTGTATCCTGCTTACTTGGACCAAGGCTTTTAACGTAAGATAGTGTGGTAAAGTAATTATTATTATTGTTATTGGTGTGAATGTATATGGGGGGTTGTTAAGGGGTTAATAAATAAGTAAGCTAGTTAAAGGAGTATCCATTTTTCCTGTGTAGGAGATCCATGATCAACCTCTAGGTTGAATATTGCTGTAATAAGCCACTACAAGTTTATTTCTATATATTTCTATATAGTGGGGGCCGGGCCTTTGAGATCTCCCATATTTGATAACCCTTAATGCTAACTACTGCCCCTACATCCATTTAATATTAGATTCCCCATAGCAAGCCCGCCAATTTTTAATAAGTGGTTGGCCTGACCGGGAAGAAGCTCACCAAAGCAAATTTAATATTGTTAGGCAAGGAATTTTGTCTCGAGTTAAACGACACCGATAAAAAGTGGACCTTGGTGAATTAAATTTTACGGCATTGTATAGACCAAGAACTAGTGCCAAGTGATACAATTTTATGCAAGCCCAGTTCAGGGGAAAGTGTAGCTAGTAGAAATATAGAATTAGAATTAACACTAACCAAGTTAAGGCTGGCAGAGCAAGAGGCCAGAGTAGCAGAACAAAATGCTAAAGTGGAAGAGCAAAGGCTCAAAAATGAGGCGGCAAGAATAGTACCACCTACTGGGGACTCAAACTCCAAACATTCTGATAAAAAACATAACTTACCTGAATTTTCAGAGTCAGACCCTGAAAGATTTTTCAACCATTTTCAGAGACTAGCAATGTCCATGAACTGGCCAAGGGAAGAGTGGGTGAAAATCTTGCAGGGGCGGCTTAGGGGTAAAGCACAAAATATTTTTATACATATGCCTGACGGGGGGATTTGGCCAAGATGGCAGAAAACTACCAGTTGGCAGGCAAAAGGCCCAATAAAAATAATTATACTCCACAGAGTAGCAAAACTTATACCCACAGCCAGTCCAGACCAGCTCATTCTAACCCTTTAACTACTGTACCTTCTGTTTCAGACATAACTAACCCTGTTTAATTGTCTAACCCCACGACACCTAAGAGTGAACCGAAGGGTAATTCTGTTAGTAATGTCTCTTCTCCCCTACGTATCTGTGGTCACTGTAAACGTCCAAACCACGTTATTAGTCGTTGTTAGCAACTGTACCCGGAAAAAAGACCCAATGCTCTAGTTGTGACACAGGGCTTGAGGCCTTCGGAAGGGTTAGGGAGTAAGACCTCCAACCCACAGTGGTTGGACTTGCTTACCCCATTCTTATCGAAAGGGAGACTACTTTTATCTGAGGGTTCTTCCTGGAAGGACATGGTGATCTTCCGAGACACCGGTGCCATCCAGAATTTAATTTTAGAGAGTGCTTTGCAAGGTGCCAACACTCTCGACACTGAGAGGTGGTACTGGTCGAGTGTGTCACTAGTGATACTCGAGCAGTACCCCTCCATAAGGTTACCCTGGAATCTGATTTCCACAAGGGTGCTTGTACAGTCGGTGTTACTTCATACCTACCTTTCCCTAATGTTGATGTAATAGTTGGTAATGATTTAGCAGGGGATAAGGTAGGGAACTCCAGACTGCCTATTATGTTGCCTACCCCTAAGGTTTGCCTGGATCCACCCGCCACAGAGGATAATGTTGTGTACCCTGCGTGCGCGTGACCAGGTCTATGGGACTTAAATGTAAGGGCAGCCCTGTGCTTGCCAAGGTGGTAAATCCCGAGGACACGAGGAATTTTCCAAATGGTGAAAACCAAGTGGACCTCGCGGACACATTCATGGCCCGACTCGATGACGTTGCCGAGGACATTGTGGAGAGCCTGCCACCACCTACCGAGAGTAGTGGGGAGGTGGAGGAGACACTGTTGAGCCTCGGCCAATGGCATCTGACCAAGGTCTGGACGCCTCCTTGAGTGAGTTACAGAAAGCTGACCCCAGTCTTGCAGATTGTCATGAGGCAGCCGTCTGTATGGAGGAAATTGTGGACGCAGCAACTGGGTACTACTACAATGATCTGATTTTGATGAGAAAATGGAGACCACAGAGTGCTCCCTTGTCAAATGAGTGGGAGGTAGTCCACCAGGTTATGTTGCCGACCTGCTATAGAGAAAGAGTTTTGGAAGCTGCTCATGATGATCCTATTGGGGGACATCAAGGTATTAATATTACGTATCACAAAATCTTAAAGTATTTTTTCTGGCCCAAGCTGAAAAGCGATGTGGCAAAATTTTGTAATGCATGTATTGCTTATCAACTTGTTGGGAAACCAAACCAGACTCCACCTAAAGCTCCTCTAAGGCCTATTGTCGTGCTGGAGGAACCATTTTCTCATGTGTTAATGGACTGTGTTGGTCCATTACCTAGAACTAAGTCTGGTAATATTTACCTGATCACATGATGTGTATCACGACTCATTACCCAGAGGCTTTTGCTGTAAGGAACATCTGAGCAAAGACTGTTGTTGCTCGTATGTTGCAATTTTTTTCCACTTTTGGACTGCCTGGGTCATGCAAACTGACAATGGTACTAACTTTAAGTCTGATATTTTTGAGCAATTTTGTAAGGACCATGGAATAACTCATAAGGTTTCCAGCCCATACCATCCACAGAGTCAGGGGGTAATTGAACGTTTCCATCTAACTCTGAAGCAGATGTTGAAGACATCGTGCGAGAATTCCCACACCTTCTGGGATGAGAATTTACCGTATGTTTTGTTTGCGGCTAGAGAGGGATTACAAAGTTCACTGGGTTGTTCTCCTTTTGAGTTAGTCTTTGGCTATAAAGTTCGTGGACCCTTGTAAAGTTTCAGGAGAATCTGTTAGGGAACATAATATTAACCGAAGGTTCGGCTTTCTTTGCGCAACACCACCAGAGATTCAAGGATTGCAAGGCGGCGGCACTAAAGTATCTTGGGAAGGCCCAAGAAAATATGAAAGAACAAACGATGTTACTGCTAAGTGGCGGGTATTTCAGCCTGGCGACCCTGTCCTGGTATTAAAGCCTCGACTAGGGAACACTATGTCCCACAAGTACGAAGGCCCCTACATTGTAACAGAAAAGACTGGGGACCTCACGTACAAAGTGAGGCACTCTGACAAGCATAACCAGGTAATGCTCGTACACGTAAATCGGCTGAAAAAGTTCCAGGGCCCCAGGCCCATTGCACTAACCACTGTTTCCATTTCCAGTGAGGGAGGGGATGATTGTTCTCGGGACCCAACTAATCTCATTCTCAATAATTCTAGTTCTGTGAATGCTGTGGAGGAGGGACTGTCCCATTTGCAGATGGCCCAACGTGAAGAGGTGCAGTCGTTGGTTTATGAATTCTCCAGTCTGTTCGGGGAGGTCCCGACCCAGACTGATGCCATTTGCCATGATGTCAAGTTGATGGACTACACCCCCATTCGCCTTCAACCCTATCGGATGAATCCAGAAAAGAAGGCCATCGTACGGAAGGAGGTCGACTTCTTGCTCCAGCACGGCCGAGCCAGGGCGCTTAGTGCTCGCCCTACCTTTTGGTCCCCAAACCAGACGGCTCCTGGCGATTATGCACCGACTAATGGCAGCTCAACAAGGTGACCATTGTGGATGCCTACTCGCTGCCCCTCCTCGAGGACTGCATCGACGAGCTGGGAAACGCCAAGTACGTCTCGAAATTTGATCTCTCGAGGGGGTATTATCAAATCCCACTCACTGAACGTGCTAAACAACTAACTGCGTTCGTGACACCCGAGGGTGTTTTTGAGTATCAAGTGTTACCGTTCGCTTGCGTAATGCCCCTGTCACGTTCAAGAGACTCATGAACTCTTTGCTCGCTAATGTGCCAAATTGTCGGGCGTATTTAGATGATATCGTGCTCTTTGACAATAATTGGGCTGACGACATAGCTAGGTTACGCCAGTTGTTCGCAATCTTGAAAAAGGCAAATCTTACCTTAAATGCAAAAAAGTGTCATTTTGGCCAAGGCACAGTGACGTACCTCGGTTATGAAGTGGGCCAAGGAAAAGTGTTACCTCGGCAAGATAAAATCAGTGCCATTCTGGAGTATCCCGTGCTTCAGTCTAAAATGGACATTCAACGATTTATCGGTATGTGTGCGTACTATCGACGCTTTTGTCAGAACTTTTCCAGTGTTGCCACTCCTCTCACAGACTTGTTGTGAAAGGCCGTTAAATTTAAGTGGTCATCAGACTGTGCAGAGGCATTTAAAAATTTGAAATTGATCTTAGCTTCCGCCCCAGTGCTTGCAAGTCCAAGGTTTGACCGACCGTTTAAAATTCATGTTGACGCTCTGACTCGGCTGCTGGTGCAGTGTTGTTGCAAACTGGGGATGATCAGGTGGAACACCCAGTATATTATTACTCTGTGAAATTTGACAAAGCGCAACGCAATTATTCAGTGGTAGAAAAAGAGGCATTGGCGTTAGTGTTAACATGTAAAAAGTTCAAAGTTTACCTCACAGGTAATATAGTGGAAGTGTACACAGACCATAACCCACTAGTCTTCCTGACTCAGATGAAGGGGAAGAATAAACGCATCCTCAGGTGGGCATTGTAACTACAGGTCTTCAATCTGTCTATTATCTGTCTCTCCAAAATCAGATATTATGTTCCTAACTCTGCTCTCATCTCTCTATATTATGCACTAATCTATCCCTATCTCAACTATGGTATCTGTGCATGGGGTTCAACCACTGCAAACCACCTCAAGTCCATCATCACCCAGCAAAAATCTGCTATCAGAATAATATCAAATTCTGCTTTCAGACAACACACAGCCCCCTTGTTTAACTCCCTAAACATAATCTCACTCCACAAATTCTCTTGTGTCAACTACATTTACAAAACCCTGTTCTTAAATGCAAATCCTTGTCTGAAACTCTTCCTGGACAGATGTAATAGGACCCATTATCACCACACCAGAAATAAATATCTCTTTGATATCCCCAGAGTTAAACTTAATCTGTGTAAACACTCTATGCAAATAAAGGAACCCAGTTTATGGAACTCACTTCCTACTGAATTGAAAAGCTGTCCAACTTTTACATCAATCAAAATCAATACTAAAAAGTACCTAATTTCATCTTCATAGTTTTTCACTTTTTGCCTTAACATTGCACTGTATCAATTGCTACCCAATCTCCCAACCTTTATGTTCCCAATTTGAACATCTTTACCATTGTGATCATTGCTGTTTTCTTATATGTGCTCCCAATCTGATGTATGGTGTTTATAAATCTTGTTTATCTGTATCTTTTGCTACCCAGTCTCCCAATCTTTATGTACCCAATCTGAACATCTTTACCATTGTGATCATTGCTGTCTTATATGTGCTGTCAATCTGCTGTATGGTGTCAATTAATCTTGTTTAAATTAGTAATCAAGCTGTCAATGTAATCAATCAGAGCTTTAATATAACAATGTGCTTTAATATACTTACTTATCTCTCTCATCTCATTTTTCTCTTGTAATGTATCTTTATCATTTATCAATTCTGATTGAAATTACCTACTTAAAATTATCTGTTAGATTAAGGACCTGCCCGAAACGCTGCGCGTACAAGTGGCTTTACAAGAATGTAAATACTGTACTATCCAATGTATTCTCACAAACCCAATGTACCTTCTTGTATATATATAAATAAATAAAAATAAAAAAATAAATAAATTATCCACCTACCGGGCCGGCTCAACGTGATAGCCGACGCTCTGTCCAGGTTGCCGGAATAACATTCATCTGGGCCACAGGAAGCCATTTACCAACTGTCATGCTTTAGTTATTTTTTTTAGGTTCTCCTGTGACATTAAATATTCCGTGTCCAGTTTATTTACTTCCCTGTTTTTTTTGTGTATGTGTGTTTTTTTTTCTTTCAGAGAATTCCTTTGTACTTTTCTTGCAGAGAAATTGTTGTTTTTGATTGTTTTTTCTTTTATGTCATAAATTTTCCTTTTTATTCTCTGTAGACTCTTACAAAAAAAATATGACTACTATTCTAGTAGTCACATTTTTTTTCTCTGAAGGGGGGGAGGAGTGTTACGACCCTGGGTTCCTCAGTGGAAACCAGAGGTCAATATTGAGCTAAATAGACTGCCTTATAGTAGTGGAAACGCATCACGAGATGCAGTTGTTTGTATCTTCCCTGCCAGACGTAAGACTATTCTTGTTTCTCACAGAGCATTTAAAGACTGAGCTTGGGGATGATTATTAAATAATAAAATAGGCAACAACTATGTTTACTAATACTTTCTAATCAAGTGTAAAGTAAATCTGAGTAAACTTGGGATAGGATTGCTGTACGATTAGTTGAGCAGTCTACTGGCAGCGAGTGAGCTCGGAAGGTGATGCGAGAGGCTCTCTCTTCTCTGCTGGCTGGCTGTGGTGAAAGGTACCTTCTCTCCTCCTCTTGTTTCTTTATTTCTGGGTCGCTGATACCCCAGCTAAGTATACTGTGTAACGTTCTCATTGTCTGGCATAGGCGTGTTCTAATGTGTAGAGTATTATACTTTGTATGAATTAGGTGTTCCTAGTGTTTGTATTACTAGTTACTCTAAAAGGGGTCCCAGTGGAACCACGTGGTCTCCCTACCCTAAGCTGACTCAAGCTTCTAGCTCTTCACTAGCAGTACTTTACCCTAGCTTGTTCTGAGTGTAAACCTTGTATCCTGCTTACGTACAAAGGCTTTTAACGTAAGATAGTGTGGTAAAGTAATTATTATTATTGTTATTGGTGTGAATGTATATGGGGGGTTGTTAAGGGGTTAATAAATAAGTAAGTTAGTTAAAGGAGTATCCATTTTTCCTGTGTAGAAGATCCATGATCAACCTCTAGGTTGACTATTGCTGTAATAAGCCACTACAAGTTTATTTCTATATATTTCTATATAGTGGGGGCCGGGCCTTTGAGATCTCCCATATTTGATAACCCTTAATGCTAACTACTGCCCCTACATCCTCTTAATATTAGATCCCCCATAGCAAGCCCACCAATTTTTTAATAAATGGTTGGCCTGACCCGGAGGAACTTTTTAATTGTAAAAAAAATTAGATTCTTGAGTGCCAAAACTAAAAATTCTTGTTTCCGCAGAACGGTTGTGTGTTAGCCTAGGGCCCAGCTCATCTAGCAAAGGATTGCACTGATTGGACACCTAGCTGGATCCCGTCACGATTGAGGTTAGTGTGGCCTTGTGTTAGGGGCCGTGCAAATTTTTGTTTTTTCCAATTTTTATTTTTTAATTTTTTCCTTTGCTAGGAGCTAAAGTTATTAATGATGGCATCTAAAATGCAGGAACTGGCAAAGAATCCTTCAGTGGTAAAGATTAAGAAGCTCACCAAAGCAAATTTAATATTGTTAGGCAAGGAATTTTGTCTCGAGTTAAACGACACCGATAAAAAGTGGACCTTGGTGAATTAAATTTTACGGCATTGTATAGACCAAGAACTAGTGCCAAGTGATACAATTTTATGCGAGCCCAGTTCAGGGGAAAGTGTAGCTAGTAGAAATATAGAATTAGAATTAACACTAGCCAAGTTAAGGCTGGCAGAGCAAGAGGCCAGAGTAGCAGAACAAAATGCTAAAGTGGAAGAGCAAAGGCTCAAAAATGAGGCGGCAAGAATAGTACCACCTACTGGGGACTCAAACTCCAAACATTCTGATAAAAAACATAACTTACCGAATTTTCAGAGTCAGACCCTGAAAGATTTTTCAACCATTTTCAGAGACTAGCCATGTCCATGAACTGGCCAAGGGAAGAGTGGGTGAAAATCTTGCAGGGGCGGCTTAGGGGTAAAGCACAAATATTTTTATAAATATGCCTGACGGATTGTGTTTTGAATATGATAAAGTCCGGGAACGTATTTTGCGGGCATATGAAATTACTCCTGAAGCTCACCGCCAAGCTTATCGTAACCTTAGGCCTACTCACAACCAACCGCTCATTGAATTTGCTAATGACCAAATTAGATTGTTTGATAAATGGATTCGCTCGGCTAAAGCCGAAACATACAAGGCACTCAGGAATTTAGCCTTAGTAGAACAATTTATAGATAATATGCCAGACAATGTAGCACATTACATTAGAAGTAGGATAGAGGTAGATTCTAAAATAGGGGATTTGGCCAAGATGGCAGAAAACTACCAGTTGGCAGGCAAAAGGCCCAATAAAAATAATTATACCCCACAGAGTAGCAAAACTTATACCCACAGCCAGTCCAGACCAGCTCATTCTAACCCTTTAACTACTGTACCTTCTGTTTCAGACATAACTAACCCTGTTTAATTGTCTGACCCCACGACACCTAAGAGTGAACCGAAGGGTAATTCTGTTAGTAATGTCTCTTCTCCCCGACGTATCTGTGGTCACTGTAAACGTCCAAACCACGTTATTAGCCATTGTTAGCAACTGTACCCGGAAAAAAGACCCAATGCTCTAGTTGTGACACAGGGCTTGAGGCCTTCGGAAGGGTTAGGGAGTAAGACCTCCAACCCACAGTGGTTGGACTTGCTTACCCCATTCTTATCGAAAGGGAGACTACTTTTATCTGAGGGTTCTTCCTGGAAGGACGTGGTGATCTTCCGAGACACCGGTGCCATCCAGAATTTAATTTTAGAGAGTGCTTTGCAAGGTGCCAACACTCTCGACACTGGAGAGGTGGTACTGGTCGAGGGTGTCACTAGTGATACTCGAGCAGTACCCCTCCATAAGGTTACCCTGGAATCTGATTTCCACAAGGGTGCTTGTACATTCGGTGTTACTTCATACCTACCTTTCCCTAATGTTGATGTAATAGTTGGTAATGATTTAGCAGGGATAAGGTAGGGGACTCCAGACTGCCTATTATGTTGCCTACCCCTAAGGTTTGCCTGGATCCACCCGCCGCAGAGGATAATGTTGTGTACCCTGCGTGCGTGGTGACCAGGTCTATGGGACTTAAATGTAAGGGCAGCCCTGTGCTTGCCAAGGTGGTAAATCCCGAGGACACAAGGAACTTTCCAAGTGGTGAAAACCAAGTGGACCTCGCGGACACATTCATGGCCCGACTCGATGACGTGCCGAGGACATTGTGGAGAGCCTGCCACTGCCACCTACCGAGAGTAGTGGGGAGGTGGAGGAGAACACTGTTGAGCCTCGGCCAATGGCATCTGACCAAGGTCTGGACGCCTCCTTGAGTGAGTTACAGAAAGCTGACCCCAGTCTTGCAGATTGTCATGAGGCAGCCGTCTGTATGGAGGAAATTGTAGATGCAGCAACTGGGTACTACTACAATGATCTGATTTTGATGAGAAAATGGAGACCACAGAGTGCTTCCTTGTCAAATGAGTGGGAGGTAGTCCACCAGGTTATGTTGCCGACCTGCTATAGAGAAAGAGTTTTGGAAGCTGCTCATGATGATCCTATGGAGGGACATCAAGGTATTAATATTACGTATCACAAAATCTTAAAGTATTTTTTTTGGCCCAAGCTGAAAAGCGATGTGGCAAAATTTTGTAATGCATGTATTGCTTGTCAACTTGTTGGGAAACCAAACCAGACTCACCTAAAGCTCCTCTAAGGTCTCTTGTCATGCCGGAGGAACCATTTTCTCATGTGGTAATGGACTGTGTTGGTCCATTACCTAGAACTAAGTCTGGTAATATTTACCTGATCACGATGATGTGTATCACGACTCATTACCCAGAGGCTTTTGCTGTAAGGAACATCCGAGCAAA